>NC_064848.1:89174084-89401584 GCF_024139225.1 Suncus etruscus
AAACAAAACAAAACAAAACAAAAGATGTTAGAAGCCAAACTCTGCAGTAGATATATATTCACTCAAGCAATCCAAATCTGGCTCCCAAAGCTACTTTAGCCCCACCAATCCTCATTTGCTCTCACTTCCTTTAACTGCTGTATTTCATCTGACTGAGCAAGGTACAGCTTTGTAAGATTTCTTACTATGATATGTTGCTGCCAGAGCTTTTAGAAAGAAATCAAGTTCAAATAAAAAGTGGCAAATGGCCTGAGGCTTCTATTATTGTAGGATTATGTGACTCCTTAATTCTTGTTTCAGAGTGATGGATTTGATACTCAATGCAAGCATTTCCTCTTGTTTTGGAGTCTGATCTTCCATGTTTATGTTTTGCAGCATCCCGTGTATTGTGTAAATGTTGTTGGGACCCAGAATGCTCACAATCTCATCACTGTATCCACTGATGGTAAAATGTGTTCCTGGAGCCTGGATATGCTCTCAACTCCACAGGTGGGTTTGTTTTCCCTTATACAGAAGAGCATCCTGCTTAAAAGAGATAGCCCCCTAATGGAACATAGCTCCTAAAACCCAAACCCTCACATCCTAAAGGAACTAAAACTAATGGTTGCACTTGAAAGAGTGGAGCCTACTATCAGCAGCCACCTCTTGAAGTCAAACCCATTTCCTTTGCCACAAATCATGTAATTAATATAATACATTAATCCTAGGTCAGTTTCAAGTAAAAATGAAATAATCCATTTTAAAGCATGGCAATTATGGAAGTTGCCTGTGATATGAATTGTGCTTATCCTATAGCATAATATAACAAATATAAATAAGGTTGGAAATCAACATAACAATCACTGATAGGTATTTGCATGGAGAAAAAATATCCCAACAAAATAGAATTCCAGCTTTTGCTTTTATTTATAGCCTAAACAACCAGTGCATATACAGAGCCTTAGTCAAACTATCTATTTTAGCCTTTGGAATGCTTGTCAGTATAACTCCTACCATTCCTTGTTCAATAATGACAAGGAAAAAATAAAAAACTTAATGTTACAAAGTTTCTAAATCACCTCTGATTATAGTAATGGTAACCAAACAAAGGAGCAGAAGTAGAAGCAACCATGGAGGTAGAAAGTGACATCTCAATGCAACTTTTAGAGTATCCATTTGTCTACATGTGTATGTAGAAAGCACATACATAATTAACCATATATGTATGTGTATATACCTTCCCATTATTTCTTTGTGAGTGTGTGAGGAGGTATATTTCACTGCTTCTTAGCTAAAAAAATTTTTATAATCATAGCATTTACCAAAAAATGTGAGAAAACAAAATTATAGAAGATAGCTAGGAGATAATTCTCAATTTTGTTTCTGAAATAATGACTCTAGAATATTTCTCATACAATTTAGGAGACACTAAAGTTTCAAGGTAGAGAACAAATGTAGAAACCACCAGTAGCTTCCTTTAAATCTCCACAAAGACAAATGTAGAGAATACTAAAACTGAACCTGGTTTTCTTTTATATTATTTTTTATAATTTGGGGGATGAGTGGAAAAAGAGGCAGATAACAAGATCATGTGATTTACCTTCCTTTATTTTTGCTGATATTTTTATCTCAGAATTCTCAGCAATAAGTTGTTCTTGCCTTTTTTATAAGTATGGAGATTACAAACAGATATAAAAGTAAACTCTCTATTTTGGAATTTTTAATTGCCTATTTTCCTGATTAAACGTGTATTTGTTTAGGCTAAAGCCAGTCATACAGGGACTACAAGCCCGATGTTCTTCATTTTAGCATGCCCACAGACTCCTGTCCCTTTTGAGAGATTGAGTGTTTCATTATGTGGCTTTCCTGGGTGGTAGGGAGACATGGAGGCATCCAGAAATTGCCTTGGACCTTCTTTCTCCTAGATTGTCAAGCAAGAGTCTGTATCTTCTCTGCTATTCACTTTAACCATATAGGGACGATCACTGGGTCCTCTCAGTTAAGGTACTGAAATGGAACATGGTCCCCTTCAGTGTTGCATTCTCTGTGTGCACAGCTCTCATGGACTGAGCAAATTACACAAGATCATGTAGTCTGCACTGCCTCAACTGTCAGCTTGCAATGCAAGTTCAGAATTCTTAGTAGAAATGACCTGATTTACTTGCTTACATAAAAGAACTGCACTCTCAAATGATTATGATATGCTCCCCAAAAATTATTGTTTAACTTACTTAAATGTACAAAATAGACTATTTGATGTAAATGATAGGAAATATTTAGTGACACCATTTATATTTTATTTCTTTTTTTTTTTTTTTTTTTTTTTTTTTTTTTTGGTTTTTTGGCCACACCCGGCGGTGCTCAGAGGTTTCTCCTGGCTGTCTGCTCAGAAATAGCTCCTGGCAGGCACGGGGGACCATATGGGACACCGGGATTTGAACCAACCACCTTTGGTCCTGGATCGGCTGCTTGCAAGGCAAACGCCGCTGTGCTATCTCTCCGGGCCCTATTTTATTTCTTTTTACTGTCACAAAACCTACTTCAGATGCAGAATGCCTTTTAAAATATTTAACGCCCACTTTTTAAAATCACTTTGGGTAAAATAAAGATTTCCTTTTATTGTTTAAATGCTGATTTATTAAAATGCTGCTCTCTGCCTGCTTGCAGAGTATACATCCAATAGCATAGCTCCAGCTGAAATCTGGCTCCAGCTAAATATGGGATTTTTTTTCTTAACCTGAGTGTCAACTTTCTGGTTTTAGTCCATGGAAGACACACACTCCCGCTTTGAGAAGTGCGCCTAGTACATCTGATATTAATACATGTGTGTCCTCATGAACAATTGATTCTGAAAATGTTTGTAAATATAAGGGTATTGTGTATTTTATTAAAGCCTGGGGCTGACAAGTGTAACCATTACAGTATTATCTTTAGTTTCTGCACGATTAGTTCCAAAATTCTCACCTGTCATCTCTGCCTGACTTAAGAAGCAGCAACACACATTGATGAAATCCAGCCGGCCTGAAACAAGAGATACACAGAAGCATGAATGTCAGGAGCAGTAAAGCTTGGTTTCTGGCACAGCTGGGGTCTTTTGTAATGCTGTGTGAAAAGCAAACAGACAATTTAGCCAAATGATTTTTCCATGCTAACTTTGGCATGGCAAAGAGTTGACAGGGAATGTAACCACCCCCTGTTTTGGTAGGAGAGCATGGAGCTGGTATACAATAAGTCCAAACCTGTGGCAGTTACCGGAATGGCTTTCCCGACAGGAGACGTCAATAACTTTGTGGTTGGCAGCGAGGAGGGAACAGTCTACACGGCCTGTCGTCATGGAAGGTGATTTTTTGTTTTGTTTCCTTGTGTATGACATGTTCATTTCTCAAAGACTGTTTCTGCATTCTGGATTATAACCACTCTGTATTACAAGGGAGACATTTATGAAGACACAAGCACAACTCCCAGTCCTCATTATTTTGAAGAATTTTAATATTTGTTCTGGTCCTCGGCCATTTCTAAGTCTTTGATGGTTCACACTGCCTTAATGAAAAGGTTCTTGGCATATATTTGAGACCCTTGACTACCTGCATTTTCCCAATCTCCAGTCATACCCCTCTCAGGGAAAATAACCTTCACATTACATATCCCAACTTACCACCTTAAGTTTGTATTTTCAATTTCTTCTGCCACATCTGGCATTTCTCTCTTCCTGCCTGGTTGTCATCCTACTTACTCAAGTTCCAGCACTGAGGGCATGCCACACCAAAGCTTCTCCTGTTTCTCTTGAGGAAAAAAAAAACTATCTCTCTTCTGTGGTTTTAGAGTTTCCACTCCTTTATCATTCTTTCAAGGAATATCTAAAAGCTTCCAATTGCAGGTGTGTCAACTCCATCAGATCATAAATAGACAGTAAGGACAGAATGTGAGCTCCTGTGTAAGGAGAAGACAATAAGCTAAAAAATTACTTTATGATAGATACCATTTAATGTAATAATTCCTATTAACTAGAAAAGGGGTAAGATTATATCGTCAGGTTTGTTCACATATATGTTTTTATTATCAGTTTCTTAGTATCCAGACTGTCAGGTTTGCTAAGTCATATTTCTAAAATAATATTAATCACATTTTATTCCAGTGATTCAATTGTTATTAATTTATTTTGCTATACCTATTTTCATTTCATTATCTATTCCCTTTCTGATTCCTGGCACCAGAAAGCACGGAGCTGAAAATCTGAGAGTAAAATGACAATACGAAATTGCAAAGTTATAATGTGCTGCATATATAACCCTCTTTACCAGTAAGAATTGCTGGAATGACTTAAGGAAGACTTTGCAATTGACAAAAACTCTACCTTGTTTCAGATATCTGCAAGTCAAAAAAAAAAAAAAGAAAGAAAGAAAAAAAAAGGGCCCGGAGAGATAGCACAGCGGTGTTTGCCTTGCAAGCAGCCGATCCAGGACCAAAGGTGGTTGGTTCGAATCTCAGTGTCCCATATGGTCCCCCATGCCTGCCAGGAGCTATTTCTGAGCAGACAGCCAGGAGTAACCCCTGAGCACCGCCGGGTGTGGCCAAAAAAAAAAAAAACAAAAAACCAGATATCTGCAAGTGCCACTAGAAAACAAAACCTTCTGAATGAAGCAGAATTGACGACTTAGACCAGATTGTAAAATTGTATACTAAACTGAAGCAAGCAACTTCACATCTTTTTAAAGGTTTATTGAGTTCACTTTGGTGCTTAATTCCTCTTTCATTTCAGTTGTAATAATTCTATCGATTTTTCACCTCTTGTGTTCATCGCAGGCTATTTCTATTTAACAAGAAACTAAAAATTGTTCCAAGTTCATGCTCCTGTGTTTTAGTAATTTGTAGAAATAACAAGCAGCCAAAAACATGACTTTTCTACTGTCCAATACAACCTATGAGATCACCACTGTTCTCACAAAAGTAGATGACTTTGTCCTACTCAAATGATTGAAAGATGGCAAGAGAAATTGGCTTTTTAGTTCTTAGCATATAGTTCCCACTTCATAAAAACTGGCTAAAATCATGCATTACAGTTTTATCAAAACAGAAGAAGGTCTATAAAGTAGTTCATTCATGCAAACATTTTTTGTACACCTACTTTGAGTAGAATGCTTTACTAGATGCTTCCAGGCATGCAAATATCATTTAAACTGGTCTCTTATCTTCAAGGAAGTGATGATGATAGACAAATACCTACAAAAACAGTAGTATCATATGTGTTAGGAGACAGAATGCAGTGAGCTGAACAAGGAACTACAACTTCAGCTACACAGTTCTGAGACACAAAAAGGCTTTGGTTTAATAGACTTATTTCTGGAACTTAGTTATCTGTGAAGTATATAGGACATGTTCAATTCATTGATACCTTTCAGTTGTATCTTTCTTCCTTTGTTTTGTAAAGTTTCTCTTATCAGAATAATCTTTTACATAGTGAATATGTTTGTTCATGGCTATTGTCTTTTTCAATCCATGTCAAAAGGTTTACTGCGGTTTAAAAGAATATACCAAGTGTGTAAATTACAAATACTTTTATAAGTTTTGCCTTTTGCATCAGTTCATTCAGTTGACATAAAACAAAGGTTTTAGTAAAGTTAAGAAACAGCAGGCATTTGGCTTTGTAGTAACTAACTTGGTTATATACTGATACAGAGGAGAGGATGGAGATTTCTATTTTCACCAAACATACAGAATGTGCAAATCCACTTTCATAAATTAAACAAGGTCCTCATTTTGCACCCTATAAACCCCTAGGGATGCTGTTAAGAGTAAGTCGAGTCTCACTAGGAACTACTTCAAAGATCAGTTCATCATGTTCATTAGAGCAAATTTAAATGACCGCATGTGGAAACAGTTCCACTGGGTATAGTTTTTGAGTGCCTGTTACATGAAATCCCTGGTATAGTACTTTGCTTCTGATTTTAAATTTGGTCCACACTGACATTTATTTGTACTTATGAAGGCAGAATATTTAAGAACACAATTCATTTTTACTCTTAGTGACATATAGTTGTCATATTTAAAATTTTATGACCATCAATTTTCATAATATGTATCATTTTGTTTTCTAATTGGGAAACTGTTAGGTGATTGTGGGTTGTAGGTCAATGGGTAGTAGAAATAATCTCGATTTAGTTAAAGAAGCAAGTTAGCTATGTGGGCAACTTGCAAACTTTGTATGGCTATTTCTCAACAATATCTGTTTAATAGGATAGGCATAAATTGCACTCACTATCATTTATTTAAACAGATATTTAATGAGTATAAACTATATGCTAAAACATTTAGCAATGGGGCCAAAGCAATAGCACAGTGGTAAGGCATTTGTCTTGCATGCGGCCAACTCAGAAGGACTCGGGTTTGATCTTTGGCATCTTGTATTTTCCTCCAAGACTGCCAGGTGTGATTTCTGAATGCAGAGCCAGGAGCAACTGCTGAGCACCACTGGGTGTGCCCCAAAAACAAAACAAAAAAAATTGAGCAATAAAAGCATCATTACCACAAAATTTATATTTTCTGGCTGTGTGAATTCTTTTTATGCATTGATTAAAAGTTATTTCTTCATGTTGCACTTATATTTGTGTATTATTCTGTAGTGATATGCATTTGATAGCTATTTTATGTATATATCAACCTAATTTGAGAAATTTTCTTGAAAAGATAAATGTTTCCCCGGAGAGATAGCACAGCAGCGTTTGCCTTGCAAGCAGCCGATCCAGGACCAAAGGTGGTTGGTTCGAATCCCGGTGTCCCATATGGTCCCCCGTGCCTGCCAGGAGCTATTTCTGAGCAGACAGCCAGGAGTAACCCCTGAGCATCGCCGGGTGTGGTCCAAAAACCAAAAAAAAAAAAAAAAAAAAAAAAAAAAAAGATAAATGTCTCATAGATATGAGAGACATGAGTCAGAAGATGAGAGGCAGATATAGGATAATAGCACTCACCTGCAGGACATAAAAATAAAATATCCATTGTATGAGAAAAAACCCATAAGAAATAGAAATGATGGGTGAGAAGTGTAGTTAGGGCAAAGAAAAGACCATTGTGACAATAATAGTTGGAAATGATCACTCTGGATAAGAACTGGGAATTGAAAGGAAGCAAAGTAATATGCATATTCTCCTTCAGTGACAGTATTGAAAACAGTTTCTAAAAGGAAAAAGAGAAAGAAAGAGCAAGAAGGAAAGTGCCTGCCATAGAGGAAGGATGTGGGTAGGGGTGAAATAAAAGGAAGTTTACTGGGAAATGGGTAGAAGATGAACACTGGTGAAGAATTGAGTGTTGAAAAAAATCTCAACTATCAACAACTTTTAATCTTTATCTCACCTTGATTTACTTAAAAAATAAAATTAAAAAGATAAATGTCTTAATGTCTTTATACAAGATATAAGGACTTTCATATTTACCTAAAAGAATTCGAAATAAAACAGAGATAGTACAGTTGTTAGGGTGTTTTTCTTCCATGCTGCCTAACCTGAGTCCAATCTCCAGTACTCCATACGAACGCTAGCCCTGTCAAAAATGATATCTGAGTAAAGAGCCAGGACTGGCTTCTTCCCCACCCCTGTCAAAAAGACTTAAAATAAAATATGTGTGAAATGTCAGCAGAACTTATTAAGATATTAAAGATTCTAAGAAGTAAGCATCTCTGCTTTGTATCAGAGTCTTGCTGCAATGGTAGCATTGTAGGAATTCTTTTAAAGGGGTAAAATTCTGTTAAAATTTTATTAAATTTATTTTCAGGTTAAATTTTGAACATTAAAATTATTTCACTGTCCTGCCTTGTTTACTATCATAAAAAAATTTAGTTCAGCAAGTTTGCAAGTATTTGTTAACTGTGAAAGTGGCTTTATATAATGTTCCTCCTAGTTACAAATAATGATTCAGTGAGAAGTTTGTTGCTGATGTTATTTGTAAAGAAATCACCATTTTTGCAGAGTCATTAAAATTCTGCTCTGTTGGGTTTTCATGCAGCAAAGCAGGGATTGGAGAGGTCTTCGAAGGTCATCAAGGGCCAGTGACAGGAATTAACTGCCACATGGCTGTGGGTCCTATTGACTTTTCACACCTGTTTGTCACATCATCATTTGACTGGACTGTTAAACTGTGGACCACAAAGGTAAGAATATCTTGATTGGAATTCTCAGGTAATATTGAGAGGAAGAGAATAATTTGTTTACTGGGGAAAGTGGTAGAGAGCTGGAAGTATCTCTAGTGAGCTGGCTTTTTAATTACCTTATATAGTCAGCTAGTGAGTCTGATCTGCCTTCAAGGTGGACATAGTTTCCTTTACTCTTCATAAGATCCATTGTGTTTGTTTTAAACATTTCAATAAGAATTTAACATCATCGTTTTGTTTTGTTTTGTTTTGTTTTGTTTTGGGGTCTCACCCGGCATTGCAAAGGTCACAAGTGGCTCTGCACTCAGAAGTCACTCCTGGCAGGCTTGGGGGACCATATGGGGCTGGGATTCGAACTGGCGTCTGTCCTGTGTTGACTGCATTCAAGTCAAACGCCTGACCACTGACTACCTCTCTGGCCCCAGAATTTAACATATTCTAATTGAAAAAATATTCAAACAACTGAATTAGTGAAAACCACTTTTATCAGTACTCACCCTACCGTTATGTTTCCTTTATTGCCAGCCATGCCATCTTCTCCCCAGAAGTTACCTCTGTGATAGCTTTGGTATTGATCTTCTGAGTGTTACTGCATTAAATGACAAACAGAAACACCAAGAGAAATATATGACATAGGGATTTGGGATTTTAGAGGTTTGGACTTTGTTTAGAGCCTTTGGAGGTTTATGGCTGATAAGTAGCTTTGTAATAATTGTACTTTAAAAGGTTATTTTGACAATGTTTGGGAGTAAGAAAAGATCACCTAAGAATAATAGAGAATAAATGGCAGTGACTTAAACTAATAATTTGAGCTGGAAAGCAGCTGATATATGATTTATGAATCATTTAAGAAGCTGAAAAAATATGGTGATTAATTTAATAAAACATAAGGATAAGAAAAGAAGTATCATGGAGGGTGGAAATCTAGATATATGAAGAGTTTATTTATGGAAACTAACATTCTCTGCGCTGGAGAACACCAGACCATATGAAGTTTGTACACACTGAATGGAAGATGTTTAGGTGTGATAATTCACAATCCCACTAGACATTTTGGTATGTGGGATAAGAGCAGAGAAAGGGTACCAGGCTATGAACTTGGTAGTAGTCAGAATTGTTAGGCCAAAGAAGTGGAATTTAAAAGAAATTCTAAAACATAATCATGATAAAGACAAATATTAAGGAAGAGGTAAGAGAAATGGAATAAGAATAGGAGATTAAAATGTTAACAGTCCTGGGGCTGGAGAGATAGCATGGAGATAGGGCATTTGCCTTGCATGCAGAAGGATGGTGGTTCGAATCCTGGCATCCCATATGGTCCCCTTGCCAGGTGTGATCAAAAAAAATAAATAAATAAAATAAATGTTGACAGTCCCAAAAATATATATTAGTTCAATTTTTGCAGAAGACAATAGGATAATTTCTACAAAGTTAAAAATAATTTTGAACCATATGGTTCAACATTTCAACTTTAAGGTATTTATCCAAAGAACACAGATCTTTTTAAAAAGATTTATGCAAAACTGATCATTACAACAACATTTAGTATAGCCAAGACCTGAAAATCACCCAGGTGTCAAATGACAGAAAAGTAGATGTTGAAAATGCAATACATGAAATACTTTAAGAAATACTACAAGAAATGAAGTCTTACCTTTAACAACTACAAAGATGAAACCAGGAGTAATGTTAAGTGAAATAAATCAGAATAAAGATAGATACCAGATGATCTCACTAATATATAGTATATAACAAAACGAAGTAAGGGACTAATCACTGTCTGGTGGGGATAAAATTTCTTAGACTCTAATTACAGAATTAGAGTTAAAAAGTTGCATGGGTGGGGCCGGAGAGATAGCATGGAGGTAGGTGTTTGCCTTGCAGGCAGAAGGTCTGTGGTTCCAATTCTGGCATCCTATTTCGTCCTCTGAGCCTGCCAGGAGCGATTTCTGAGCATAAAGCTAGGAGTAACCCCTGAGCTTCTAACTGTGACTCAAAAACCAAAAAAAAAAAAAGTTGCATGGGTGGGGTGGAGTGGTGGCGCAACCCGCCAACATCCCATATGGTCCCCTAGGCCAGGAGCAATTTCTAATTGCATAGCCAGGAGAAAACCCTGAGCTTCACCGGTTGTGGCCACAAATAAAAAAGTTTCATGGGAGAAGAGAGACATTTGGAACTAAAATGGTACAATAGGCCACGGTGAAGAAATATTCCAAAGCATATAAACACTTTCACTTTTGTAAGCCAATATTCCCTCATAATAAATATATATTATAAATAAATTAGACAGTCCTCATTTTAAAATTAAAGAAAAACATCAATTTTCAAAGATAAGAAAAATTGAAATATTTAATAGGAAATATTTTATATTGAGTACATGTTAAAATTATTCTTTGTATTTGGGGTAAATAAGTACATTATTACAAAAATGGAGGAAAATTTTGGAGGGATTTTGGGGCCACACCTGGCAGTCCTCTGTGGTTACTTCTAGGTCTGTGCTCTATAGATCAAGCAGTGCTGGGGACTGAAACAGTTTCCCATCCTTTTAAATACATTTGCCCCTCTACAGTCCTACTCAATATATTTTTTCTTTTTTGGCTTTTGGGCCACACCCTCTGACTCTCAGGGTTTACTCCTGGCTATGCACTCAGAAACCGCTACTGGCTTGGGGGACCATATGGGACGCCAGAGATCAGAGATCAAATCGAGGTTCATCTTGGATCAACCACGTGCAAGGCAAACGCCATACCATTGTGCTGTTGCTCCTTCACCCTACTCAATATTTTTTAAAGTAACTACGGAGGGTGAGGGAGATACCACATGGGTCAGGGGTACATACTTGGCCTGCTTGAGACCTTGGGTCAAAAAAAGGGTGGAACTGAGTGCAGTATGGGCATAAAGCATTTGCCTTACATGCAACTGATCCACTTCAAACCCCCTTACTTCATCTGGTTGCTCAAGCACAGCTAGGAGTGACCCCTGAGCACAAACCTGGAGTAACTCCTGAGCACCATCGGCTGTGACCCAAATACTTAAAAAAAAAAAAAATTGAATAGCAAAGAACTGGAAACAATTCAATGTTCCTCAATAGGTTGTTCAATGAATCTGGTATAATCAAAAAAAAAAAAAAACAAAGATGGCACTATTCACCAGTACAAAGAAATAAAGACCTCTACCAAAGAGTAATCTTAAAATATACTTATTAATTGTTATCTTTATTTGCAAAATTAAATGATTATAAAGTAATATTGGTTTATGACATTATAAACTATATATGTTTCAGGTATATAACTCAACATTTGTATTTTGTATTGTATTCATCATTATAGGGTAAACCTTTTAAATAGAAAAGCATGGTCACAGGGTAGAGATATAAAGTATTTGCCTTTCACGCGACCAACCAGGGATGGACCCGTATAGTCCCCTGAGCCTGCCAGGAGTAATTTCTGAGAATAGAATCAGGAATAACCCTTGAGCTCCATCAAGTGTGGCCTCAAAACAAAACAAAACAAAACAAAAAAAGGTAGAACACAATTAAAATCCAAATACCGTATTTATTCGAGTATAACACGCACATTTTTCTACCAAAAAAAAAAAAAAAGAAATCAAAATTTGGGTGGGTTCTAAACGAGGGCTGGGGTGGGGTGGCAGTGGCAGCCAGTCCAATGAGGGTGCAGGAGAATTGTGAGTTCGCACTGCGCCTTTTCCGGGCTCAAGAAATCTGGCCTATCTCTCGTGACATCTGGGTTCAAACATCATGGGAAGACATCCCAAAAGAAATGATCATCAAGAGTTTTTGGAAGACAGGCATCCGCAATCAAATGGACGGCACAGAAGACGACCTGCTGTGGAATTCAGATTCAGAAGAAAGCCAAGAAACTGTAGAAACAGATGTTCCTGCCAACTGGGACACTGATGAAAAATTAACTCGAGAAGAATGGGAACAATTTTTTACTGTATCTAATGATGAATCTGACTTTGAAGCATTTAAAATAAATGTTGTTACCTTTTATTTTACTTCGGTATTGTGTTTATACCAGTTTATGTTGTCAATAAATGATTTTTATCATGGCCGCACATATTCAACAACGTTTTTTTGTCAATTACAATGCTTGGTGTGAAACAAAATTCTATACCGACTTTTAATAGAAAATTAGGGGTGCACGTTATACATGGGTGCACGTTATACATGGGTGTGCGTTATAATCGAATAAATACGGTACTGACTGTATATTTGATTATATTTTCACATTATACATGGGTGCACGTTATACATGGGTGTGCGTTATAATCGAATAAATACGGTACTGACTGTATATTTGATTATATTTTCACTGACTGTATATTTGATTATATTTCACATTAACTTAGATGTAATAATGAGATGATCACCTTAAGTGATCTGATGTTTTAAACACTTGTATTAATATTTATATTGTTTAGTGCTAAATATTTGCTTCAAAATAGTTGAAAACATAGAATTAATATAAACAGATTAGCAAAATGAGCCATATATTAATAAATATTGAATTTGTTTATTATATTATTTTATTTCTGAGCATGTTAATATTTTGTGCAGTGAAGTATTTAAAAATAGAGGGCATGATTAATCACCACAAATTCTTTTTCTAATAATACTGTCATAAACTTTATTTATTTTTATTAAGCCACAAATTCTTAAGTACATCCAAACTGAAATATTCCAGTGGATTTAGCAACTCAGAACTATTAGTATTTATGGAAAATATAGTCACAGTAAAGTGTGTTGATCATGGCACAAAAATAATGAGTTTAGGAGTAATTTAAAGCAAGGAAATGCTGGGGGGAAAAAATGAGTTCTATTAGGAAGAGAAAAAGATCCAGGGTAAAGAAATAATTCTTCCTTTTTATGTTTTTTAATTTTCTTTTTAAAGTTTGTAGAAATGTTGAAACATGTCTCTATAGCAGAAAAGAGCATAAAAATAGTAGAGGGAAGCTAGAGAGTACAGCATATAAGGCATTTGCCATGCACATGGCCGATCCTGATTCAATTTTGGTATCCCATATGTCCCTTTAAACCTACTAGGAATGATCTCTGAGCACAGTCTGCTGTACTCCAAAAAAGAAAATAAATAAAGAGTTAGAAAGGTCAAGAAATGGCCCTAGAAATAAATAACTGGGATACAAAACCTGTAGGGGGCGAATTTTAAACTGGGCAGTGACTTCTGAAGTCACTTTAAGAGATAGAGTGGTGAGGGCAATTAGAGAAATAACTACACTAACAACTGACAGTTTTAATGAATGAGAAGTAGAATGCCTGTCTTGAATACAGGCAGGAGTTGGGGAAGGAGGGAAGGAGGGAAGTGGGGGCATTGGTGGTGGGAATGTATCACTGGAGAAGGAGGGTGTTCTATAACTGAAACCCAACTACAAACATGTTTGTAATCATGGTACTTAAATAAAGATATTATTAAAAATAATTTAAAAACTTTTTTAAAAAGAGATAACACAGAGGTTAAAGTACTTACATTGAATGCAGACAACCAGGGTTTAATCCCTAGCACTGCCTCTAAACACCATCAGGAGAAATCCCTGAACTCAGTAAATCCTGAGCACCACTAGATGTAGCCATGTTTTCCTACCCCACCCCCCACAAATAGTAAATATAAGCAAGAGGCAGAAAGAGTTCATATATACTACTTTTACTTCAGTGAGATTAGAATATAAAATTTATTTTAAAAAGAATATAAAAATTCTGATAAATGAAAGTACTGAAGAGAGCAGGATTTCAATTTTGGAGAATGTGGAAGACCCAGTGGGATTGGACACTAGAATGTTTTAATGGCAGCAGTCATCAAAGCTGATTTTTTTCAAGAGAGTTAGATGCACAATGGGGTGTGGGGGGGGGCGTGGAGAGAGGCATTGGTGACAGGAAGTTTGCACTTGTGAAGGGGGTGTACTTTTTATGACTGAAACCCAATTACAAATACATTTGTGGGCCCGAGAGATAGCACAGCGGCGTTTGCCTTGCAAGCAGCCGATCCAGAACCAAAGGTGGTTGGTTTGAATCCCGGTGTCCCATATGGTGTGCCCCCCCCCCCCCCCCGTGCCTGCCAGGAGCTATTTCTGAGCAGACAGCCAGGAGTAACCCCTGAGCACTGCCAGGTGTGACCCAAAAACCAAGAAAACAAAAGCAAAAACAAAAAAAAAACCAAATACATTTGTAACCATGTGTTGCTTAAATAAAGATATTACTAAAAGAAAAAAGAAAATGTAAGAAGGGTAGGGGCAGAGAGATCGTATAGCCTTCCATGTGCCTGCCTGTTTAGATCCCTGGTATCCCATATGGTCGCTGGAGCCACAGTAGGAGTGATTGCAGAAACAGAAGTAAGCCTGAGCACTGTGGAGTGTGGCCCCCCCAAATAACAAACACACAGAGAAAACAAAGAAATCTATGTATAAATGAAATCTGGACTACAGTGTTACCAAATGTAATGGAAAGACAACTTTGGAGATAAAAGGTTTGGGATCTAGAGACAAGACAGCATTTGAAGGATCCAAATTGAAGGGACAATTTACTAGAAGATTGGAGAACTGTGAAACAGTTGTGATGAACAAGTAAGAAGCTGGCTCCCTCAGTGTTCTGAAATAGAACACATTATCACGAGGAGATCATGAAGAGGGAGTAAGTTTATTGGAGGGAGAGGCAGGAGGGACTGAGAAAGGGATTAGGGAGAACTTTCCCAGAGAAAACAAGGATGGAAGCAATGGATTTATCTGGAATGGAGGGCAGAGAGCATGATGGAAACATCTGAAAAGGAGGAAGTCAACAAGTAGGCTGTTTTGTGGAAATAATCATCAAGAAAGACCCCAAAAAAGCACCATTAGACTACCATGAAATAAAAGGGCAGATGCAAAGAAAGGATCTGGAATTCCAAATAAGATAAATCTTTGAAATTCTGAAGAAAATAATAGGAGAAAGGAAAGTATAATAAAGCACATTACATTACCCTCTTTACTCCCCAAGAACCTCCTTCCCACCTCTGTACAGTTTCATCATTAAACCCTAGTCAGGAAATGTTTCACACTGAAGCAGAAACTTTGCTGGAATAACTAACTTGGCAAACAACAACAAATAACAACCAAAAAATGAGCAAACAAACAAAAAACCAAGCTGCTGTCCATGCAGATGAATCAACAGATGTGTGCGCAGCCATTTAAACCTCAAGTTAATTAGGTAATGTCATGGGCTGAGATTATAAGTCTATACTTAATTATTAGCCACATTAATATTTTATAGTCATTTTCAGGATCATGCTCAGGGTGATTTTTGCAGGAATGGGGGAGAATTGCTAGGGAGGGGAATAGGATAGAGACAATACTAGCTTTTCTTGAGGTTGTACTACATTGCAGGCATTCTGCTAAAATATATTGTAAACATCTATTTATTATATCCTTAAATAGTAAATTTATAAATAGATAAATTGTACTAAACATAAGAATATAGTTATAAGTTTAAACAACTTGCCTAATATATTATATTATTATTATATTATATTGTGGGGAAACGGAGATGTTCACCCAAATTTGTGTGACCCCAATAGCTTATGTTCTGTTCCACAGTGACACGCAGATCCTAAAGATAGGTGATCCATTTATAGGTCAGTTTGGTCATCTAGAGAAGAGCCAGGATTTTGTCAGTGGCAGGGATGATAAACTTGTGAAACTTAAGTCTGTGAAAGAAAAATCATTTAGATGTAGTGATCAATTTACGTGCAAGAGGAATCAATTACAAATCTGATATTCTTGCCTTAGCTTCTGGATACTATTAGTGATGATACAGAAAATAAGAGGCAGAGGAATGGGTTTAGGATGGGCTTGAAAATTTTTGGAGTGTACTTGAACTGGAGAATCTAGAAATAGGTAAAAAAAAAAATCAATATAGTTAAGTCAAAATTATAGCCACTCCAATCACTCCAATCAGTCACTGTGACATGGTCATTTATTCCAGAGGAAGAAATTTATTGGTAGACAATTGACAAAGTTATAGCTTGGAGCTGCATGTTGAAAAATTTTACTGCCAGAAATGACAAAAAAGATATAGACTGAAGCAAGTGGAGTGAGGAACTGACCTCAGGTGAGCTGTGAGAAAAGACAGAATAGTTTCAGAGTGACTGGGGATGAAAAAGGGCACAAATGGTACAGAACACTCTGAAACAAAGCATATAGAATGATGGCTAGCAGAAAAATAAATCTGAGATCAATTTGGCTATACCTTGTAAGAGACCACTCTTTGTGGTAAGTTTCATAATATCATGGGTCGGTCCTTTTGGCCCTTATCTCTATTGTTTCTGAGTATTATTACCATACTGCCTTTTATTTTCTTAAATCCCACAGATAAGTGTGACTATATTCTGTGTATTTTAAAGTTACATGAAGTTGTGTTTTAAATTTCATGCCCTACAAAGCTGAAGAGTGGGATGGGGAGCCGGCAGGGATACAGTTGACTTATTTTGTGAAGTCCTTCTTTCATCCCAAGGTTGTATCAGAGAAGCTAGTTCACATAGGAGATAAATTCAATACCCTCCCAACCACATTCCCATTATAATGAATACCCTGTTAACTGTAACTATATAAAAAACCTCAAATTAGTCATAACCTGTTTGTGGTGACAATGGTTATTTAACATTCTTCAAACATTGATAAGTATCTTTCTCTTTATTTGATTATGAATAAAAATTTAAACCAAACAGCAGCATCTCAGAATTACAAATCACTTTAACGAGACTAGAATTTAAAATAACCTTATTAAAGGCTAGAAATAAACACAACAGGTAGGGTATCTGCCTTGTTCAGGGCCCATCCAGCCCAAGACTGATCCCTGAGCACAGAGCCAGAGGTAATCCTTGGCCTCTACTGAATGTGGCCCCAAAGCACAATAAATAAATAACACAACATAGCAATTCCTCTTAAACTTCAAATAAAATTTGAAAATACTGTGAGTCAAAGCTTTGGTTTCTTTATGTTTTGGGAATTTTGACCTGCACTTAATGGTGCTTGAGCTACTTCAATTTCTGTGTCCCTAGGGGTATATGTCAGGGGATAAAATGTAAGACCAATACCTTAACCCCTGTACTAGCTCTCTGACCCTAGACTTTGGAATTTTGTTTCCCATCCTTGCTAACATTGAGGATTTTCAGATAGGTGTGAAGCAAAGAAAAAGAAATAATATGTGGCACTATTTCAATTCCTTCTGAAATCATTATTTACCCTGATAAATCTTATTTTAAAGTTTACTGGATAACTTCAAAGCACTTGATAATCTAGAGATAAGTAAAATTTAGTCTTTCTCACTAAGCCAGTTAGTGATACCTTCATATATACTTAAGATAATATCTCAATTTGTTTGTGCTGCTGATATAACAAAATACCTTAAACTGTGTGAATTATGAAAACAGAAACTTATTTCTCAGTTATAATAGCTGAGAAATCTAAGTACAATATGATAAGAGTTGTAATTTCTCTATGTGACTCACAATGTACAAATACTTAGGGATATATATGTTCCCTTTTAATAATAACAATAATCCTGGGGCAAGAGAGATAAGAACCAAATCCCCTCCAGGGCATTTACAATGCTGCTCTGACACCAACATGAGCCATTTTTAAATTGATAACCTGACAATGAGGAAATGGGAACAACTTGATCTAAGAGCAAGTTGTCCTTCCTCATCAGCTATCAATAAGACAAAATCAGAAAACATGTCACCCTTTGATCTGTGCAAAAGCCAAGATCGGATACAGACGACTGGTTGTTGCAATCAAGACTGGACAGTACGCATCCAGGGACCACCACCAACAACAACAGCAACAAAAAGCTCTAGCCTAGCTTTTGGTATACGATCTGTTCAACAAACAAGAGCTCCAATTCTAGATGTCTGACTAAGACAACCGCAACTGAACGGGTCTTCAGGAAACATAACGAAAGACTTTATCCCAAGCTCCATTCTAGGAGCAACATAACAACCAAGAACACCAACTACAGAAGATGGATTAAAACGACACTGAAGAAGCATAACTGCTAGAACCACAAAGAAAGACTTCATAAACTCCATTCCCTGAGCTGCACAGCCACCAAGATCTCTAGAAACAGAGATCATTTTTCCACATGTTTATTTATCGATTGATCGATTTTTTTGACGTCTTTATTTTGGTGTGGAGATTACGGTTGATGTCTCCAATATTATTTTATTTTATTTTGTCTTGCCTTTCTCTTTCTTTTTGCACTCGAACATGATTTGATTTCAGAACTGAGACTATTGTGTGGTGCCTGTCTTTATTGCTGTAGTGCTCACAGTTATTTAATTCGATATTTTTTTCTGTATTGTTGTGGTATCTCAATTACCTTTTTCACATCCTCTCTCAAACTGAGGTTGGAAACCTCTAGAGGGACTCTGCCCATTTTCAGCATATTTGACTTTTTTTTTTTTTTTTGGGGGGGGGGGGCACAGCCGGCCGTGCTCAGGGGTTACTCCTGGCTGTCTGCTCAGAAATAGCTCCTGGCAGGCACAGGGGACCATATGGGACACCGGGATTCGAACCAACCACCTTTGGTCCTGGATCGGCTGCTTGCAAGGCAAACGTCGCTGGCTATCTCTCCGGACCCGTGTATTTGACTTTTGACTTCTTTTTTTTTCCGTCTTATTTTGACCCCAATCTATTGCTTTTCTTTCCTTCAAACAAAACCACATACCTCGATTTTTCTAGCTCTGCCTCTTAAATAGAGGGGGAAACAAGGGAGGGTTCCAGGACCAAACAGATATGTGATCACTAATAGTAAGCCAGAAAAAGAGGGGTCCACCTACTCTACAGCCCGGGGGGTGATAGTGCCGTATATGGGTTATAGAAAGGGAACTGGAATGGGGGGAGGACATAGTTGGTGATGAGTATTCCCCTGATTCAATGTTAATATGTACCTAAAATACTACTGTGAAAGATATGTAAGCCATTATGGAAAAAAATTGTGTTTTTAATCAGAAACTTTCTTGGACTTACATGTATTATTATTATATCAATTATATTATATGTTATGTCACTATATTATGTTATGTTAGTTTACCTTATTATGTTAATTAATTTGTCTCTTGAATAAATTCTTACAATAAAAAAAAGATTAAAAAAAAAAGAAGTGGGACACTTGACTTCTATGCAGCCAAACCAGGTTTATTCCCCAACATCAAATATTGATTGTCCCCTAAGCACAGCCAGGAGTGATTCCTGAATACAGAGCCAGGAGTCAGTCCTAAGCACAGGGGATGTGGCTTCCCAAAGAAACAAACAAATAACAATGACAACAAGAACCACAAATCCTATTCATCAGAATTCCATTCTCCTGATATAAGTACTTTCCAAGGATCCATCAACTAATGTCATCATCTTTAGGGATTCAGAGTTCAACAGAGAGAAATTTTGGGGAGAATACACTACACAGTAGGTTGAAAATTACACATGAAAGGCAAACCAAACTAGAGGAAAATTTGGTAGTTGTGTATCATATATAGTCCACTGATTAAGAATTCATATTTATAACACAAATATAAAATATTAGGAAAGAAGAACATGTATTCCAGAGAGAATATTTTTGTTTTGTTTTGTTTTGGGTCACACCCAGTGATGCTCAGGGATTACCCCTGACTATGTGCTCAGAAATTGCCCCTGGCTTGGGGGGACAGATGGTATGCTGGGGGATCTAACCATGGTCCGTCCTAAGTTAGCAGGTTCAAGGCAAACTTCCTACCACCTGCGCCACCACTCTGCCCCCAGGAGAGAATTTAAGGCTAAAATTTGCACATAGAATGGAAGAAATCTAATGTTGAAGACAGAAGGAAACACTATATCCATTCACTTTTTTAAATTTTTATTTTATTTTATTGAAACTATTGTTATTTACTAAGTCCTTCATTGTTGGTTTTCAGAATATCACTCTACTAGTATCAACCTCCCAGAGTGCATCCCATACCATCAGCCTTTGCCCACCAGCCTGCCAGCACAACAGCAACAGGCCCATTTTAAGTTTCAATTATTAGTGTTTGGGTCTCTTGATTTAATTGTTGTTGACTTCGGCTTGTATATTTAGTTCTATCCTTATTTTTCTAATTTCCAAAAATGCATCTGAGACTGCTTGGCTCCTGAGCCCCATCCTTTCATATTTATGTTTCTCCTCTTCCATTCAATTTCTCTCCTTCTCCTCACTATACTCTAGGGCCATGGGTGTTTGAGATAACGCCATTAAACCATGGCATTTCTTCATACAGCTATTCTAAATAGCATATATAAGTTATGTCATTCTGTATTTGTCCTTCTTTTTCTGGCTTCCTTTATAATATCATTCAGTTCCATCAATTCTGCTGTAAATTACATGTTTGCATTATTCTTTTAACTATGTAGTATTTTATTGTATATATGTGCCACATCTTCATGATCTACCCATCTGTTGTTGGATATCTAGGTTGATTTCGAGTTTTAGCTATTGTATTGAGTGCTGAATGAATAGTGGTGTTCATACGTTCCTTTTGGATGAAAGTTTTTGTCTCCTGTGGATAGCTGTCCAAAAGAGGATAGCTCAGTCCTATGGCAGCTCAATTTTGAGTTTACTGAGACCCCTTCAAAATATTTTCCATAAGAGTTGGACAAAGCAGCATTCCTACCTGCAGAGTATAAGAGTTCCTTTCCTACCACATCCCCACCAATGGAAACTGTACCCAGAATTATTGATATGTACCACCCTCACTATATAAGATTATACGTCATTATTTTCTTGATTTAGAAATCCCTAATGATATATGATGATGATGAGCCATATACAAAATATATAAATATATTCTCAAACATCAAAAAAATTTCAATAGGCCCATTATGATAAAGTGTTTATCATCATTTATTATCAGGGAAATTCAAATCAATGTAACAATTAGATATTGTCTTATACCAGTGAGAATGGATATATCGAAAATACTGAGATCAAATGTTATTGGTGGGATATAGTAAAAAAAACAAAAAAAGAACTTTATTAGGGCCAGAGCAAGAGTACAGTGGGTAGGACACTTACCTTGCACTGGGCCAATCCATGCTTGATTCCTAGCATCCTGTATTGTCCCAGAAGATACACCAAAAGTGATCTCTGAGCATAGAAACAGAAATAAAAGTCCTAAGCACTACTGGGTGTGACCCCCTCTCCAAAGGAAAAAAAAAAAAAAGTTAAAAGATATTCGCATGCACTGTTGGTCCGTAACGTCTCTTTAGAAAACAGTATGGAGATTTGAGCTGCCAAAGAACCTAGAAAGCCCAGCTTTAGATACTATTCAGGACACAAAAACATCTATTCAAAAGGACATATGCACGCAATTATTCATTGCAACACATAGCACAATAGCTAAGCTATGAAGTCAACCAAGATGTGCAAGGACATATGAGTGGATTATGAAGGTGTGGTGTCTATATACACAATGAAATACTATGCAACTGCAAGGAATGATGAAATCATTCCATTTGCTGCAATTTAAATTGAATTAGAGGATATCATATTAAGTGAAATAATTCAGAAGACCAACAAACGCAGGATGGTCTCACAGCATATGGTATGTAGAAATACTAAATGAGGGAATCTACAATAGCAAAGGAGAAAATGGCTCAGTGATCCCTGACCCTAGAGTATAAGCACTGATCCAACAGCACTAAAAGCAAGAAGCCCAAACTACAATAAACAAATTAAAAATGTTTCTTACACATTACATTTCCCATCTATCAAGTGCTAGAGTTTGATGATGCTTAAAAATCAAATACAAACTTTTTTTTTTTTTTTTTTTTTTTTGGTTTTTGGGTCACACCTGGCAGCACTCAGGGGTTACTCCTGGCTCTATGCTCAGAAATCGCTCCTGGCAGGCTCAGGGGACCATATGAGATGCTGGAATTCAAACCACAGACCTTCTGCATGCAAGGTAAATGCCTTACCTCCATGCTATCTCTCCGGCCCTTCAAGTACAAACTTTTGGCTGGTTTAAAACATTCATTATTCCACTCAGCTTTTCTGTTTGCTGAGGTTTTGGATAATATTTTTTCTTGTACTGTAGTTTAGCTTAGTGGCTTGAAAAGTTATGAGACTCTGGAATGTTTTTATCATTACATCCAATTGGAAAGTTTAGTGGACTCCAATTAAACTTTGAGTTAATATTTATTTTGATACTGGTACAGCTTTACAAGGATTTGGGTTCTTGATTCTGTTCACAAATTTGCCAACTCAGTTTCTTCCTTTAGACTTCAAAGGACTGGTGCTTCTGCTTATAAAGACAATATCCTGCAGATTCCTTTTTTGCTAGAATTTTTCCATTCTTAATTGTCGACTAGTCAGGTATATGGCATCACTTAATCTATGAGCCAGACATTGATGTGAAGGCTGGACAACAATGAGCTTGCTATCATCTGAGAGTATTTCTTATTTATTGATTGATTGATTGATTTGGTTTTTGGGTCACACTCGGCAGTGCTCAGGGATTACTCCTGGCTCTATGCTCAGAAATCGCTCCTGGCAGGCTTGGGGGACCATATGGGATGCCGGGATTCGAACCACCATCCTTGTGCATGCAAGGCAAATACCTTACCTCCATGCTATCTCTCCGGCCGGCCCCTGAGAGCCTTTCATGATACACACTTTACTGACAGAAAATCACTAACTTCCTCAAATTCATCTTAATGTCATATAATCCAAACTAACAGTTAACATACATCCCATCCCACAGATATGTTTTGTTTGATTTTTGTTTTGTTTGGGGGCCACACCCTGTGACACTCAGGGGTTACTACTGGCTCTGCGCTCAGAAATAGCTCCTGGCTCAGGGGACCATATGGGACACCAGGGGATCAAAACACGGTCCGTCCTAGGTCAGTCAGGTGCAAGGCAAATGCACTACCACTGCACCACTGCTGTGGTCCCCTGTTTGATTTTTGTTTTGAGGCCACAGCTGATGGTGCTCAGAGCTTACTCTTAGCTCTATGCTCAGGGATTACCACTCTTCGTGAGCTCAGAGAACTCTATGGGTCACCAGACATCAAACACAGATTGGCAGCATGTAAGGCAAGCTTCTTATCTGCTGCACTATCTCTCAGACCACAATTTTTTTTTTTTTTTTTTGATGGGGAGAGGGAATAAGCCCAAGTATTGCTCAGGAGTCTGAGGGTCACATCTGACTGAATGACAAAATGGATCTGATGGGTCAATGCTAGAGCTCAGCAACCTGATGCTACTCAGGCCCAATGTCATCAAGGGTCATGAGGGAACCCTACCAGTGTATGGGTGCCTCTAGGGTTATCTGTTACACCTAGATCTGTCACACATGGGACATGTGTTTCTGGAACTTTAACTCACAAGCTGCAACTTTGAGTCTGCTTTGGATGTATACCAAACTCTAAGCAATCACTCTGGCCTTCTAGTTTACTTAGTTTACATGATCTGCCAGGGTTAAAATAAAAGATGATTATCATGACTGAGTAACTTCTTCACTACAAAGAATGAGATAAAATTTGAATTTATATGAATAAAAACCATCAGAAAGTTTTTATTATTAAGAAAACATTGGTTACTGCATTTAGATGTCTTTTATTAAAATGGTTATGCACTCTGAGGCTGGAGAGATAGCACAGCAGTAGGTGTTTGCTTGCATGCTGCTGACCCAGGATGGATGGTGGTTCAAATCCTGGCATTTCTTATGATCCCCCATGTCTGCCAGGAGCTATTTCTGAGTGCAGAGCAACCCCTGAGTGGCCCCCAGGTGTGACAAAAATATACCCAAAAAATAAAAAAATAAAATTTTTTAAAAATGGTTATCCACTAATGATAGTGTCAAAAAGGAAAGAGAGAATGAGAGAAGCAAAATGGCTGACCCAGAGACAGGTGGAGGATGGAGAAAATGGGGGACATTGGTGGTGGGAAAGTTGCACTGGTGAAGGATGATGTACATTCTATGGCTGAAACCCAACTATGAGCAATTCTGTAACCATGGTGCTTAAGTAAATTAATTATATTTGAAAGTTATGTATTATGAACAACATTGTAACCACAGGGTTTACATAATAAATTTAATAAAAATAAAATGGTTATGCACTTTAATAAATGTTAAATATTACTCTGTCATAGTTAATGCATTAAAATTAGTTTGGTTTATTGACTGAGTCACAGGGTGTGTAGATTTTCTACCCTTTCCCTGTTAGACCGTGAATTCCTCGAGTGTAGACCAATTTTATTTTGTCTCTTTCCTCTAGGATCTGGCACAGTGCATGGCACCTGATACACACACTTAATAAATCATTGAGTTAGTACATGAATGAATAACCCCTGGGGTTTGAAAAAGATGTACATTAAAGACATCTCATAACAAATATTTAGTTAGCAGTGGTTTGGGGCAGTAAAACTCAGTCATAATTTTAAAATATAGTAATTAGAAATCTGAGGTTAAGCTCTAAAAATCCTATTAGAAAATATTCAGGAAATGGTAGTTTTGGAAGGAAAAAGTTGGAGGCAACCATACAGGAGACAGTAGTCTTTTCACTGATTTTCTTATAAAGTAGATGAGCAATTCAATCAGTTTGTGAGACTGATCTGAAGATCTGGGCAATTGATCGACAACCAGTGAATCTTTATCCACACCCATCATTCAAAAGGATGGGTAGAGGACTGGAGAATTAGTAAGGCAGGTAAGATCTTGTCCTACTGGGATAGATTTGATCCCCAGCAACACTTATAGTCCCCTGAGCACCTGCAGAGGTGATTCTTATTTTTTTAATAAATTATTTAATTAAATAACCATTAGATACACAGTTACAAAGTTGTTCATGATTGAGTTTCCGCCATACAATCTCCAACACCCATCTCTTCACCTGTGCACATTTCTGCCGCCTATTTTCCCACTTTCCCTTCCCTACCTCTCCAGCCTGCCTCTGTGGCAGATATTTTTCTTCTCTCTCTCTCTCTCTTTCTCTTTCTCTCTCTCACTCTTTCTCTCTCTCCCTTTTTTCCGTTAAGACACTTTTAGTTATTGAAGGGGGTATCATGCATATATGAATATCTTATTGCCTTTCAGCATCCAGTTCTTGTCCAGAGTAATCATTTCCAATTATCAAAAATATGAAACACAATGGGGCCAGAGCAATAGCATAACAGAAAGGGCACTTGCCTTGCACACACCTGACCTGGATTTGATCCCTAGCAACTCATATGTGTCCTTGATCCTGCCAAGAGTAATTTGAGAATGCAGAACTCGAGCATCACAGGGTATGGACCAGAAAACAAACGAAAATAAATGGAACATTTTATGAATTTGTGTGTCATTCTTGTGCAGGAGGAACATGTTAATCTTCTATGTATCATTTCAATTTTAGTATATGTGCTACTAAAACAAGTGCCTGGGGTGATTCTTGAGCACAGAGTCAGGAATAAACCCAAATCACCACTGGATGTGCCATGCTTTCCTCCTCTCCCCAAAATGAACTCATATTTATCTATGCAAGCAATGGTATATTTCCCAGCAGGCCTGCCATTTGCCTTTGGTGTATTGTTCCCCCACTTAAATGCTCTTCCTAAGGCTAGCCCTGGAGAAGCCTGCTTTTTATGGAATATGGTTTCCTCTAGAAAGAAGGGTTATAATTCTTCTCTGAATCATAGTTTAAAACACAAACTCCTAAATCAAACTAAAGCATCAGAAGGGAGATAGGAAAATGTTCAAGAGAAATTTCTCAAAGTACCTTTCAAGAAAGGTTTGAAGGAGTTCATTAGGTAAATGGAGAAGAGGAAAAGCATTCACAGCAAAGAAATCAAGTATTCCAAAACAACATACTGTAGCTGTGTGGTTCTAGGAGAGTTGCTTAACTTGTCTGTGTTGTGCTGAAATTGACTTATCCAACTCAGATGGTCTCAAACTAATATAGCCTGCTTTAACTTTTTTTTTTGTTAGTTGGTTGGTTTTGAAGCCACACCTAGTGCTACACAGGAGTTCCACCTGTCTGTGCTCAAGGATCACTCTTGCAGGGCTCCAGAGACTATATAGGATGATGAGATCAAGTTTTGTAGGCCATGTGCAAAGCAAATGTGCTATAGCTTTGGCCCTGTAGCTTACTTCCTCTCTTCAGAAAAATAATTACTTAGTGCCCCCCCCTTAGAAATCTACTTTCTTTATTCAGAGAGAACTCTGCATAAAGTACCTGAGTACTACTGTTCCCCACGAATTCTTCCAACAACCCCAATAGACAGTATTCGCCACTGAGGAGCACTGATCTATATAAATGTAATAAAATACTATCAAGCTCCTAGGATCTAAGTAAAGATTAAATATGCTAATACATGAAAAGTGATGTCAGGCACAGATTAAGCACTGTGTTGTTGTTTGGAATTTAGAGTGGTTTAGTTGAGCTGGAACAGTGGGGACATAGTGACCGAAAAGGAATAACATATAGATGCCTCTAGGAACAAAATGAATGTTAATCTGTGATTCTATACAATGGAATGTAGAGTTTCTTCTGAAGATAGCAAGGGAGGATAAATAATGATAAAACAGAATCTTTTCACCTCTTGCTTGCTATCAAGCAGTGCAAAACTAGCACTAAAGGCATCTCACCCTCCCTTCAGAATGCAGAACCCCCATTTTAGTATTCTAGAATGCTTTACATCTGACAGCTGCTTCATTCAATCGCCAGAAAAACTTGTGTTCCCCTTTAGTCCCTCTCATATCTCAACCTCAGTTAACTGGGTTTTGTGAAGTTCTACCACATTCAACATTAATATCTTGATTGCCCAGAATGTTCGCTTTTGCAGCCCTTCATGAGACTTCCTTTCTAATTCACAACTACACTCAACTTCAAATGAAACCTAATCATGACAATAACACTAATGATCAACAATCACAGAAACTATATTCAACTGAATACTTACTTCATGTGGCTCACGTTGTACTAGTGATGTCACATAATATTAAGTCTAGTCAGTATATTACCACATGGTTGTTATCAATGGTTGTTCCTAATTTGTCACAGCTAAACTTTCTGCTAGTTTTTATGCTTAATTGCTTCTACATTTTTATTTCAGTTGAACTGTTCTTTTCCATCAACTTCTTATTACTACTAAGGAACAAAGAGATAACTCAACAGGCTGGAATAAATGCTTTGCATACAGGAACCCAGAGTTTGATTTCCAGCACAGCTGGGACAGTCCCAAAGCACCATGTTAGGAGTAGCTTCGGAGAACCTTCAGGTGTGGTGCAAAAACAAAAAACATTGTGGATTTTGTTGTTGTTGTTGTTTGGTTTTTGGTGTTCAGGGGATAATCCCAGCTTGGTGCTTGGAGAATTTGCTATGTTAGGGATTAAACATGTTAGGGATTGAACTTGGGCCTTTCACACACAAAGCATGTACTTAACCCCTTTGAGTTTTCTCAAATTTTTGAAATATAGATATATAAGTATATGTGTGTATAAATATATATATACACATCGTTCTTATCCTTTTTAGTTCCAACAAACTTCTGTTAGCAATATTTATCTTTCTTTCTCTCTCTTTCCTTCTCTTTCTTTCTTTCTTTCTTTCTTTCTTTCTTTCTTTCTTTCTTTCTTTCTTTCTTTCTTTCTTTCTTTCTTTCTTTCTTTCTTTCTTTCTTTCTTTCTTTCTTTCTCTCTCTTTTCTTTCATTTCTTCTTTCTTTCTTTCTTTCTTTCTTTCTTTCTTTCTTTCTTTCTTTCTTTCTTTCTTTCTTTCTTTCTTTCTTTCTTTCTGTCTTTCTTTCTTTTTCTTTCTCACTCTTTCTTTTTTCTTTTTTGTTCTTTTCTTTGCCACACTCGGTGATGCTCAGGGGTCACTCCTGGCTATATGCTCAGAAATCACTCCTGGCTTGAGGGATCATATGGCACGCCGGGGGATTGGTTAGGGTTAGGGTTAGGGTCTGTCCTAGGCTAGCACATGCAAAGCAAATGCCTTACTGCTTCCACCACCGCTCCGGCCCCATGTTAGCAATATTTCTAACCCTCTCTCAAAGTCCCATTAGACGTTTTATACCTATTCCCCAGCCCAATTCCTGTTTTAATTTTTTTTTGGGGGGGGGGAAGGGGCCACACCTAGTGATGCTCAGGAGTTACTCTTGACTCCAAATTCAAAAATCCCTCCTGGCTTGGGGGACCATATGAGGCGCCCGGGGATGGAACCATGGTTCATCCTACGCTAGCGCAGGCAAAGTAAATGCCTTACCACTTGTGCCACCATCAATTCCTGATTTCTTAAATAGACTTAAGTGTGGCAATAAAACAAAGGAGAGACAGTACAGTGGGCAGAGAACTTGCCTTGCATGTAGCTCACCTGGGTTCTATCTATGGCATACCTGTGATTCCTTCAAGACTACAAAGTTTGATCCATGAGTACAGATTAGTTCCTGAGCACCATCACCAGGTGTGGCCCAAGTCTGAAAGGAAAGAGAAAAATATGGGGCCGGAGAGATAGCAAGGAGGTAGGCATTTGCCTTGCATGCAGAAGGAGAGTGGTTTGAATTCTGGCATCCCATATAGTCCCCCAATGAGGCTGCCAGGAGCGATTTCTGAGCTTAGAGCCAGGAGTAACCCCTGAGCACCGCTAGGTGTGACCCAAAACCCAAACCCCCCCCCCACAAAAAAAGGGAAAAATAAAGGCAGAGAGATACTCTAATTTTCTTACTTCTAAAGAAAAGTATATGTAAGGAATTTTTGTGGGCTTTTTTAACCCCTTAAGATACTCAATATTATTTGCTTTTACAATTCCCACAGTTCTTTTAATTGCTTTAACTACTTAGTAAATATTTACACTGTCTTTTTTCAGATGAGGATATTGCTTTATTCATCTTCATTCTATGTTTAATAATAGATTGATAAAAAATTATACACAATATAGAATGAGCAAGACCTGACTACTGGAATAAAGTACCACTTTATTAGCTTGGGATAATAAAAATTGGAAGGCTGTCATTTTTCCAGTACTTTGTAAAGAACAAATAAGAGCTTTACAGAGGAAAAATAAATATAATTAATAACTGAAAACTCTCATTTTTCTTTTCAAAATAGAGTAACAGGCTCTCTCATAAATTCAGGAGAAATAGACCTCAATACTTACTACCAGAAGCTCACCAGCTCTCTGGAAGTTTCTGGAATTGAATGTTGTGGAATTATCCAGAGAGTGAAATAGCTTTCTCTCTTGTCCACTGGTTCATTGGCTTGAATGAAACCCAAGTAAAAACTAAGAAGTCTCTTATAAGTTGTCAATTTCCATCTCACTTAGGACCTTTTTTAATTATTAAAAATTCAACTTTACACCTGATTTTCTCTTTAGTACCTTGCCAAGTACAGTTACATTAAAAGTTATAATGGGGGGCCGGGCGGTGGCGCTAGAGGTAAGGTGCCTGCCTTGCCTGCGCTAGCCTTGGACGGACCGCGGTTCGATCCCCCGGTGTCCCATATGGTCCCCCAAGCCAGGAGCGACTTCTGAGCGCATAGCCAGGAGTAACCCCTGAGCATCACTGGGTGTGGCCCAAAAACCAAAAAAAAAAAAAAAAAAAAAAAAGTTATAATGGGTCATCAATGTGGTGGAAGGGTTGGGTTTAAGACTCCTGGCTTATCCACCTATGATACTTAATATATGCTTAATTTAATTTAATTTTTTGTTTGTTTTTGGGTCATACCCTGCAGTGCTCAGGGGTTATTCCTGGCTCTAAGCTCAGAAATCGTCCCTGGCAGGCATGGGGGACCATATGGGATGCCAGGATTCGAACCACCATCCTTCTGCATGCAAGGCAAACAGCCTACCTCCATGCTATCTCTCTGACCCCAATATATGCTTAATTATTCTCTCCCAATTTTCCTCCTAAAACAAAGTTAAATAAATGAGTTGAATTTTGCTATTCTTTGCCTTTTTTTTTTTTTAAGGAGGGAGGAGTTTGGGCAGTACAGGCAGTACTTAGGATTTACTCCTTACTCTCACTTCTGGTTGGGCTCAGTGAACATATGTGGTGCCAAAGATCAAACCTGGGTTGCTTTGGCTTCTAAGACACTAAGATAATTTTAAACACAATATTATGTTTTCGGGTGATCATGATTCTTTTCTTAATAGTATTTTTTGTTAATCTAGAGTTGTAATAAATTAGAACAATCATGCTCTTCTTTAGGAATACTCCCATCCAATGGGAAATAAAGTTTCTTAAGAGAAGGGAATAACCAGGCCTTCTTTGTCATTTATAATAAAATTATTACCAATTTCTCTGAGATAGAGCTCTCTTCTTAAACAATCTTCTCACATAACTTTTATAAAATATACCTCTCATTACACCATCTCCTTATTCTAATTATAGCCTCATTGTACTTTGGAACATTAACAAAATTTTATAGGAAAGGAGAAGCAGTTTCATAATTTAAAAGTACAGGGGCCAGATAGATGTGATTGTGAGTCATTTTTAAGCTGTCTTTATTAATTTATTGATGTTTTTAGGGGCTTTGTCTATTTTGAATATAAATTCTCTTTATGATGTGTCAGAATCCCTGGCCAAAGGCAATTAATGAGCATAACATCTAAGTTTTATTTGATATAATTTTTGGGGGGGGGCCACACCCTGTGACGCTCAGGGGTTACTCCTGGCTTTGCACTCAGAAATTGCTCTTGGCTCAAGGGACCATATGAGACTCCAAGGGATGGAACTGCTGTCTGTCCTAGGTCAGCTATGTGAGAGGCAAAAACGTCCTACCACTGTGCCACGGCTCTGGTCTCTATTTGGTGTAATTTTTTTATCTCAGGTCTTACATCAAAAAATGTATTCTTGGGGCCAGAGACCACAGTGGTAGGGCATTTGCCTTGCACACACAGATTCAGGAGACAGTGGTACAAATCCCGCATCCCCATATAGTTCTCTGGGCCTGCCAGAAGCAATTTCTGAGAGTAGAGCCAGAAGTAATCCTTGAAAGCTGCTGGTCAGACCCAAAAACAAAAACAAACAATTAAAGACACTTCACTTGCTCCATTGTAACTTACTGTTTTATTCATCATATCTTAGTTGTTCATCTATGTGCTTTACTTCTGGGATCTTTTTTTTTTTTTTTTTTTTTTTTTGTGGTTTTTGGGTCACACCCGGCAGTGCTCAGGGGTTATTTCTGGCTCCACGCTCAGAAATTGCTCCTGGCAGGCACAGAGGACCATATGGGGCGCCGGGATTCGAACTGATGACCTCCTGCATGAAAGGCAAACTCCTTACCTCCATGCTATCTCTCCGGCCCCTACTTCTGGGATCTTTTTCTTTAAGACATGTGTTTCTTTAGTCAAACACTATACTTTATGTATAGTTGAAAGCAGGTAGTATCCAATGTTTGGGTTTTTTTCTTGAGTATTTTTGCTATTCACACATTTTTAGTTTTTAATTTATAAATTAACTTTATAATTTTGTATTCTATTCCTATGAAGAATGCTATTAGTATTTTGCATTAAATTTGTATACTAATTTAGGTATTATATTTATTTTAATTTAGTTTTCCAGTCCACAAGCTGCTTAAGAAATAATTTATATAATTGGGGCCTGAGCAATAGCACAGCAGATAGGGCATTTACCTTTCATGTAGCTAGCTGACCCACAGCATTTTATATGGTCCTCCGCGCCTGCCAGGAGTAATTTCTGAGTGTAAAGCAAGGAGTAAATCATGAGCATTACCAGGTGTGGCCCAAAAACAAAAATAATGATGATGATAATATTAATAATTTATGTTATCACTTGTTTTCTACATCACATTGATAATAAATGATAAGGAATCAGTTTAAAAATTATTTAATATGGGGCCGGAGATATAGCATGGAGGTAAGGCGTTTGCCTTTCATGCAGGAGGTCATCGTTTCGAATCCCGGCGTCCCATATGGTCCTCCGTGCCTGCCAGGAGCAATTTCTGAGCATGGAGCCAGGAATAACCCCTGAGCACTGCCGGTGTGACCAAAAAACCACAAAAAAAATTATTTAATATTTTAACTATCAATGCTTATTTGCCAATTAGTAATAAAACCAGATATATTTCATATATCTATTTATATATTGGTCATAATAATAGATTAAAATATTAATTAACACCAACAAATTCAGCCCTTAAATTAAATATTTACTTACTCATTACTTCCTTGTTTTCCACTGAGCTATATATACATAAGCTTCTTGAAGTCAATGACTATATTTCACTTCTATTATACTATAAACCGCATAGCTTTTGGTCAGAGTAGTAAATGGCCAGAGTAGTAAATATAATTCACACTGCTATTCTCTGTTGTTTTGTTTTGGGGCCACAACTAGTGATGCTCCAGAATTACTCCTTGCTCTGTGCTCAGGAATCACTCTTGTAAGGCTAAGCAGACCATCTTGGATACTAGAGATGGAACCAGGATTGGTTGTATGCAAGGCAAATGCCCTACCTGTTGTACTTTCACTCTGGCCCCCATATTGCTTTTTTTTACTAATAACATACATTCAGTCACTTGCAGTTAAGTTCTTACTTGAAAACAGGATAAATGGTGAGCTTTCATGTTTATTGTAGATTTATTTCAAGCCTCAGTCTGGAATTCCAGTGACTGAAAATGAACCACACCTAATGGGCCTGAAAAGACACCTGTCTAGACTTTACTGGTGCAAAATTGGATGACTCCATTCTACATTTATCCCTCTCTCTTTTTTTAATACATCAAGGATATTTTGTCCTTTTGTCTATAAATTTTTCACACATTTAATATATGTCTAAATAGTGATATTATTTATCATTAGAAAACATACAAGAATATTATATTAATATTATATAAACAATATATATCCTTAATATACTCTTTATAAATAATGGAAGTTCATAGTTTACATTATGTAGAGTTTACCCCATTTTGTACATTCCATGGGTTTAAATAAATGCACAATTATATCTTTACACATGATTATAATACTAGAGTGTATCATTACTGTATCATTACAAAAATCCTATTTTCTGTTTTTAGAGCCTCACCTCATCCACACCCCAAATACTGGCAAACACTAATGTTTTCACTCTCAACCATGATTTGCCTTTTCCAGAATATCATATTACTAGAATCATACAATATGTAATCTTTTTAATTGGCTTATTTATCTTATACATTTCTTTTAGTATTCTGCATTAAGGATTCATCTATATATTTTATTGTCATAAAAGTTCATTTCCTCATCAGGGAAGATTATTCAATGACTAGACATATTATAGTTTATTTATCTCAAGTTATTTACTGGTGCCACTAGACATTTGTTACCTTGCAAGTATTGAAAATTATGAATAAAGCTGACATACATATTTATGTGAAGATTATTGTATGAACATAAGTTGTCGACCCCTTTCCAGTACACCAACTAATACTGTTAATTGATGGAGTGAATGACAAGAATATGTTTAGTTTTGTAATAAATTCAAGTTGTCTTTCAAAATGAATGTATATCTAATATTTCCACTAGTAATTAATAAGAACTCCTATGATCCCTTTCCACAAAAGAATTATGCAGCAGTCTTCCTGGATGATTTGAAAAAAATCATCATTCTTTCACCAGGCAGTACTTTACCTGATATCTCAATGCAGGATACATGCCATCATGCCTTTGTCACAGCCAATAGAATGTACAATGTCAAGAGTGAACTTCAGAAGTCAGACGGGGTGGTGCAAGTGATAGGGCATTTGCCTTACATGTACTAACCTAGGACTGACCGCAGTTTGGTACCCCGGCATCCCATATGATCCCCCAAGCCAGGAGCAATTTCTTTCTTTTTTTTTTTTTTTTTTTTTTGGTTTTTTGGCCACACCCGGCAGTGCTCAGGGGTGACTCCTGGCTGTCTGCTCAGAAATAGCTCCTGGCAGGCACGGGGGACCATATGGGACACCAGGATTCGAGCCAACCACCTTTGGTCCTGGATCGGCTGCTTGCAAGGCAAACGCCGCTGTGCTATCTCTCCGGGCCCGCCAGGAGCAATTTCTTAGCACACAGCCAGGAGTAACCCCTGAGCATCACTAAGTGTGGCTCAAAAACAAACAAAAAGAAAAAAAAGTGAACCTCAATGGAAAACTATAGATATGGATTGATAATGATGTTTTTATGTATGTTCCTTAGTTCTCCACTCTATGAGGGTTATTGGTAACAGGACTGTTAGTAATACCTAGGAATGTAGGAAGCAGAAGTATGTAGGAACAATTTCATATAGTTTCCATTCAGTTTTCTGTTGATCTAATCCTGCTCTGAAAAAAATTACTAAAACAAAGCAAAAAAATTAAGACTTACTTTTATACAAAAAAAATGAACACATCAGGACTGAAGAGTATATTTAAAGGTATATTTATATATCACTTATATAAATTGATGCTTGTAGTTATAAGTTCCCAGAGTAGCCTAAGGGTAGTATCTGTTAAATAAGTTGGGAAACATTAGCTAAGGTCTAAAGAAAGGAGATTCTCTGTGCATACTCACATGCCTAAGAATTATGGGTTTAGGCAGGGCTTGGTCAAGATTATATGAATGAACTGTTTTCCTGAAGGAGTGTGGACTATTCTACAATGGTAGAAAGCTTCATTAACAAAGACTATAAGGCCAGAAGGGATTCTGTGTGCAGCTGACTGGCTAGAACAGAGGGTTTTGATTAGGAGACTAGGGAAAAAGCATATTTGGATAGCTTGGGCTTGCCATTTTAGCAGTGATCTGTCTCAGTGGGATTAGATGGTGAAATTCTTAGCCTGGATTTTCTAACACTGAGTACTGGCCATGGGATCTGTGGTGTGGAGGTAGGTACTTTTGTCAATGTAGCTATTTGTACTGAGTCTGTCACTAACTCAGCAGGAGGTAAAAATTATTTGACAGTCTCTTTTGGCTCTCACCCATCCAGAGTGAAAGTGGGGGTATCAGAGCAAGTGGGTGCTGGGAAGAGTGAGTCCTTAAGAATTGGAGCTTCTAGTGAAGGAAACTGAAAAAGTATTGGGAGGTTTACCCAAGTCTAGGAGCACCCGTGCCAGGCAAGCCACCATAATAGAGTCGCTGTAACCTCCCATTCTGTCTATAATTAGACTCTCATGCTCAAATCTCACTGTTTGTAGTTTAGTATCAGTCTCTATGTGTTGTGTTTTTGTAGATCTCTGTCTCTCTGCTTCTCTATTTCTGTCTCTGTCTCTTTCTCTGTCTCTCTTTCTCTGTCTGTCTCTCTCTGTCTGTCTGTTTCTGTTTGTCTCTGTCTGTCTCTGTCTGTTTCTCTCTCTCTGTCTCTGTCTCTCTCTCTGTCTCTCTTTCTCTTCTCTCTCTCTCCACCTGCCTCCATCTCACATTTGTGCACAGGAGTATACCAAATTATTATTAATAAAAAACACTTTGGAATTACATCTGTTAACTAAGGGCCCTCTCCTAAACAAAATATACATTTTAGCACAGGTCTAGCAGTGTCTTATTACACTGCAAATGTAAAATACTCGCCAAATGCTAGAGTACAATCATTTAAGCCCATTTGACTTCTTAAAGCAAGGGTGATAACATTTTGGATTTCATTTTTGTTTGTCCTATAAGAATCTTGAGTTTCGACCAAAAAAAACAGGATCTGGATGAATATACTTTAGACCTCACTTTTTGTCCCCGGGCCAAGTGGACTTGGGAGAGAGGGTGGAGCTGTCTGTTCAGACATGATTTTTAGTTTTGCCCTTTGCCTCTGGAGCCAGCACTCTGGCTCATATCCAGCCATACCAAGAGAAGATTATGGTATTTTCTAGGTAATTTTAAGGAGCACAAACCCAAAGTAAAGTCAGGTGGTTTCAAGTCTGCAGTGAATTTTTCATGTTAAGGATTTGTCATGATTTGGGTTTTCAGCAGAGCTGTATTTTAAGTGATGAAGGGAGTTGCATTCTTCTGGAGACAGGCATGTTTTGGTTGTTTGCTAATGACCTCTGGTTTTGCTTATGGGGAGTTTTTTTTAGCAAGTGGAAATATAGTAAAATACAACTATTTTTCATACTTTCTCTTTTTTTAAACAATGGGAGCCCTTGCAATAAACTGTCAAAACCAGGCTATAGATATTGGTTATTGTAGTATCATTAATACTGTATAAAATAAATTAGTCATTTTGGCAATCAAATGCATTCTTTGGATATCCTGTTGGTACTTTTAAATAGTGCCTTCCCTTCACTATTTGATAGATCCTATTGTTCAAAGAACTGTAGAGATGTATTAAAAAATTCATTGAAATTTTTCCAACCTCAGAAACCTATTCAGCAGTAATTATTCTTTAAAGCAGTTGATAAGGAGAGCTTACAGAGTGCTTCCTGCTCTTGTGTGTAAAATTTAAAAATCCCAACTTCTGGGTGAAAGAGTCCAGCTGAAGGACCTGTGCTATTATCTTCCTAACCCTTCCTTACTGGCTATGCCTCATCCTGCTCCTCATTTCATGCCCAGCTGACTCCCTGTGGCTCCTTTCCCAAGAGAGAAGTCAGGCAGAGCTTGTGGAGGTCAAGAAAATAAAATTGAAATAAATTCAACTTTTGGCCCTCTCTCTCTCTCTCTCTCTCTCTCTCTCTCTCTCTCTCTCTGTCTGTCTCTCTCTCTCTCTCTCTGTCTCTCTCTCTCTCTCTCTCTCTCACTCTCACTCACTCTCTCTTTTTTGTGGTTTTTGGATCACACCCGGCAGTGCTCAGGGGTTACTCCTGGCTTCATGCTCAGAAATTGCTCCTGGCAGGCACGGGGAACCATATGGGATGCTGGGATTCCAACTGATGACCTGCATGAAAGCAAACACCTTACCTCCTTGCTATCTCTCTAGCCCCATCTCTTTTCTTTTTTAAAAAAATCTAAGTTGGGCCCGGAGAGATAGCACAGCGGCGTTTGCCTTGCAAGCAGCCGATCCAGGACCAAAGGTGGTTGGTTCGAATCCCGGTGTCCCATATGGTCCCCCGTGCCTGCCAGGAGCTATTTCTGAGCAGACAGCCAGGAGTAACCCCTGAGCATCGCCGGGTGTGGCCCAAAAACCAAAAAAAAAAAAAAATCTAAGTTTCTTTATTTAAACACCATAGTTGGGCCGGAATGATAGAATCATGGTAGGGTGTTTGCCTTGCATGTTGCTGACCCTGGACAATCCCAGGTTTGATTCCCGGCATCCTACATGGTTCTCTGAGCCTGCCAGGAACGACTTCTGAGCACAGAGCCAGGAGTAACCCCTGAGTGCTGTCAGGTATGGTCCATTAACCTAAATAAATAAATAAATGTTTAAAAAGCACCATGATTTACAAAGTTGCTCATAATAAGTTATTTCTGGCTGTTTATAATTATTATTTTAGTTATTATTTATTCCATGTTCCAAGACCAATCCCACCACCATTGCATCCAGTTTCCCACTTTTCACAAGGCTATCCTTTGGCACGTATGAATAATTTATTTAATATTGTTTATTATAACTAAATGGTAATTGAACTACCAAACAATAAACTTCATTAAAAGAAAAGTTGTGACAATTATCATATCTTGCAATGGGGTAATTAAGTCACTGTAAATGTTTAGTAAGCTATTTGTTGCTAGTTGAACATTCTGTTGTTGGTTTTATTTGTTGAACTTGTATCACTTATGACAACTTCACATTTAATTGGGTGCAGTAGTGCTGGCACGGCAGTATTGAAAAATACGGAGTTGTTACATAGCCACGCGGTATCCCAGAAATTCTAGGATATATGGAGCTGGGTAATGAGCTGACATGATGATAGCTGTGGGTTTGGCTGCCAGGGCTCTGGAAGTACAGGGGTATGGGGATAAGATGCCTGTCCTGACTCTAAGAGACTCCAGAGACCTCAGCACCAAAACCTAGAGTTTTCTGGCAGTAAAGTGTCTCTGTAGAAATTAGTGAAAATGTGGTAAGGTTGGGCTATTGGCTTGGTAGCAGTAGTGGTGTGTGCAACTATAAGCTTTAAGTTTTTAGCAAGGCGAGGGACTTGCCCTGCTCCTGTCCTGAAGGGCCCCAGAATAATCAGCTATGAGACCAAGCTATCCATGAGGTTTTACAGCTTGGCTTGCCTCTCTTTCATGTATTAACTGACTCTATGGCACTGGACTATGGGAAGACATGGCAGTGGCTGTGGATTCTGGGCACTGCTGCCAGAATTTGAAATTATAGAGGTGGGGAAGGAGAAGAAGCTGCTGTTATGACTCCAAAAGACCCCAGAAATCTCAGCTTGCTTTTTCAAGCCTGTGTTTTCTCTTGAACACATACTCCTCTCCTTCTCTCCCCTTATAAATTTATAAGTAAATTTCTTTTGATAACAACTAATTTGCATTTCACTAAAAAATAAAAATACACTCAAATCTCAAAGATCACAAGACTTCTGTTTTAGAGAAAAATAATTTGACTTCTCAGGTAAAAGTGACACAATCAAACACAAGTTCAATTTTGGGTTCAAGTTTTGTTAGGTTGCTGGGAGGTTCAGACCTACTTGTACTGTGATAGCTTGAACACAACATAGCTTTCCACATTCCATCCTCATTTGTCCTAACAATTTCAATACTGCATGACCATGAATGTGACTCAACAGTCACTTATAATACTAATCAAAGAGCTAACAATATCAATTTTAAATAAGAAGAAAGACAGATAAAGAAAAAAAGAAGCAATGACAAAATACACAACAGCCACAATAAACAACTACTAAACAATAACAAAAAGAAAAAGAAAAAAAGGAAAGGAGGGTGGTGCGGCAAAGTTTTGTGCTTTTTCCCCCAATGGGACCACAGAACTTGAATCATCTTGTTCTGCCTCATAAATTGAGGGATGCGGGTAATGGTACCAGGAGCAAATAATCGGGTGAACATTGAGTGGAAATAAATAATCATCAGGCCTAAATAGCAAACCCAAAATCAATGACAACAGAATCAAGATCCACAACAAATTACATACAAAGGGGACCTGTTATGGGGCCAGAGAGATAGCACAGCGGTAAGGCGTTTGCCTAAGACAGAAGGACAGTGGTTCAAATCCCAGCATCTCATATGGTCCTCTGAGCCTGCCAGGAGCAATTTCTTAGCATAGAGTCAGGAGTAATCTCTGAGCGCTGCCGGGTGTGACCCAAAAACAAAAACAAAAACAAAGAGGACCTGTTACACTAGCAGTTCAGGGGGCAAAGATGGGAGGTATGGGATGCATGCTGGGAACAGATTGAAGAGCGAAGGTAGGTCAACACTGGTGATGGGAATTGCCCTAATTCACTGTCACTATGTACTATAAATATAAGTGTGAAAGACATACTTCACATTGGTCTTATTAAAAATTATTAAAAAGGGCCCGGAGAGATAGCACAGCGGTGTTTGCCTTGCAAGCAGCCAATCCAAGACCAAAGGTGGTTGGTTCGAATCCCGGTGTCCCATATGGTCCCCCGTGCCTGCCAGGAGCTATTTCTGAGCAGACAGCCAGGAGTAACCCCTGAGCACCGCAGAGTGTGGCCTAACCCCCCCCCAAAAAAAAATTATTAAAAAAATTAATCAGAGAGATGAGGCCAGAGATAGACAAGTAAGGTGACTGTCATGTTTGCAGTCAACCCAAATTCAATCCCTGGTACCACATATGGTCCATGACAGGAATGATCCCTGAGCACAGATCAAAGAATAATCTCTAAACACAGAAAAAATATTTGAAGAGTTATTGCTGTTTCTGAAGAAGGGCATATTTTGTATATTCACTATAAGTTTTCAGTGAAAAACACAGTAAAGTGCAAGGTAGAGCCATCATCAGTGTGGGCAAATTGTAGAAGAGAATTAGTGAGAAACAACTTTTGAACTTGCAGTCATGGTAGCAATTTCACACATGTAGAATTACAAGTGTGAGTAGGTTAAGAAATCAAGGAAAAAGAGAGTTCTTGTTTTTGTTTTGGGGATATACCCAGCATTACTCAGGGGTTACTCCTGGCTCTGTAGGATCACTGGGATGCCAGGGATCAAATGCCCTACCTGCTGTACTCCTACCCCAAGAGCTCTTCTTTTCTTTTCATTTGAGATCTTGGTAAGACTACAAGCAAAGCAACAGGGGGCTAAACACAAGTTTATTTTCTCACAGTCTGAGACTTAGAAAGTTAAGGTCAAGGTTTTGGCAGAACTGATTTTTTTTTTTCTTTTCTTCCACAGCTTTTCTCCTTAGCTTGCAAATCTCCCTGTGTCCTCTTGTGGCTTTCCATCTGTCTGTGTCTGTGTTTTGATCTTTTCACAGAAGGACACCAGACTTATCAGTTTAAGGCTTGCCATATGAATTTAACCTTAATGGCTTCTTTAAAGGCCACTTCTCTAAATACATTCTGAGTTAGTGAGGATTTAAGTTCCAAAACATGAATTTGAGAACTAATATTATTCAGTTCATAGAAGAGCTAAGGTTTTTTAATTAACAAAGTTGATCTTTGGGTATAAACAAACAACAATAATCATAACAACAGTGAGCTTACTGTGAAGTTCTTTCACATACATCACCCATTGTGTGTATGTGTTTGTGTGTTCCTGCGTACATGTTTGCCTGATGGATTGACTCCCTTCAAGGTTGACTCCCAGAGACAAGAGAATATAAAGAATCATAGAAATATCAGGAACAGTTGCTGCAATGTAGTCAATGTGAAAAGGAACATTTTAGATACTGAAACAAAAGGTTTCTCTTGTCATTAATAGCAAGATCAGAATATATTTTCCTATTGGTAAAGGATGTCTAGTCCTTGTGTAGCTGATGGAGTAGGGGTTTCTTTTTTTTTTTTTTTTTTTTTGTGGTTTTTGGGTCACACCCGGCAGTGCTCAGGGATTATTCCTGGCTCCAGGCTCAGAAATTGTTCCTGGCAGGCACGGGGGACCATATGGGATGCCGGGATTCGAACCGATGACCTCCTGTATGAAAGGCAAACGCTTTACCTCCATGCTATCTCTCCGGCCCCGGAGTAGGGGTTTCTTAAAGCTAGTGCCTGGTTTTCCTGTTCCTAAGCATCTCTGTTCTTTTCTAGGAAATAAACAAGTAAAAATATTGCCATCCCTAAAATTTGGATGTTCAAATTTGGATCCTTCCTAAATCCTAGTAACTACAAACTAACTCTTGCATTTCCTAAACATTTCTCAAGCAACCCTTTATTAGCCTTTGTTATGTCTTTCTAAAATACTTAGCGAACTTTCATTTCTAAGCAGTGACTACTTATTAGATCTCATCTTACTAAAACTCCTCATACTGTCGAACATTTATTTTTGTTTTGTTTTGTTTTGTCTTGTTTTGTTTTGGGGCCACACCTGGTGACACTCAGGGGTTACTCCTGGATATGCGCTCAGAAATTGCTCTTGGTTTGGGGGACCATATGGGACTCCGGGGAAGTTAATTTCGGTCCATCCAAGGCTAGTGCCGGCAAGGCAGATTCCTTACCATTTGCACCACTGCTCCAGCGTTTACTCACAGTTTTCTCAAGCCTGGGTACTCTTCTCCTAGTTTGCCTTAAATTTCATCATTGTTTTGTTTGTGTTGTGGTTGGTTTTTGTTGTTGTTTTATTATTATTATTATTATTATTATTATTATTATTATTATTATTTTGGTTTTTGGGTCACACCTGGCAGCGCTCAGGGATTACTCCTGGCTCTGTGCTCAGAAATCGCCTGGCAGGCACAGGGGACCATATGGGATGCCGGGATTCGAACAACTTACCTTCTGCATGCAAGGCAAACGTTTTACCTCCATGCTATCTCTCTGGTCCCTGCCTTTATTCCTCTCTCTCTCTCTCTCTCTCTCTCTCTCTTCTCTCTCTCTCTCTCTCTCTCTCTCTCTCTCTCTCTCTCTCTCTCTCTTTTGGTTTTTGGGCCACACCCGGTAACGCTCAGGAGTTACTCCTGGCTATGTGCTCAGAAGTCGCTCCCGGCTTGGGGAACCATATGGGACACTGGGGGATCGAACCGCAGTCTGTCCTAGGCTAGCGCTGGCAAGGCAGACACCTTACCTCTAGCGCCACCACGCTGGCCCCTGTTCTTTTAACCTAATTATTTTTTTTTTAAATTTTTTTTTATTTAAACACCTTGATTACATACATGATTGTGTTTGGGTTTCAGTCATAAAAGGAACACCACCCATCACCAGTGCAACATTCCCATCACCCAAGTCCCAAATCTCCCTCCTCCCCCCCCAACCCCCGCCTGTACCCTAAACAGGCTCTACATTTCCCTCATACATTCTCAATATTAGGACAGTTCAAAATGTAGTTATTTCTTCTAACTAAACTCATCACTCTTTGTGGTGAGCTTCCTGAGGTGAGCTGGAACTTCCAGCTCTTTTCTCTTTTGTGTCTGAAAATTATTATTACAAGGGTGTCTTTCATTTTTCTTAAAACCCATAGATGAGTGAGACCATTCTGCGTTTTTCTCTCTCTCTCTGACTTATTTCACTCAGCATAATAGATTCCATGTACATCCATGTATAGGAAAATTTCATGACTTCATCTCTCCTGACAGCTGCATAATATTCCATTGTGTATATGTACCACAGTTTCTTTAGCCATTCGTCTGTTGAAGGGCATCTTGGTTGTTTCCAGAGTCTTGCTATGGTAAATAGAGCTGCAATGAATATAGGTGTAAGGAAGGGGTTTTTGTATTGTATTTTTGTGTTCCTAGGGTATATTCCTAGGAGTGGTATAGCTGGATCGTATGGGAGCTCGATTTCCAGTTTTTTGGAGGAATCTCCATATCGCTTTCCATAAAGGTTGAACTAGACAGCATTCCCACCAGCAGTGGATAAGAGTTCCTTTCTCTCCACATCCCCGCCAACACTGTTTATTCTCATTCTTTGTGATGTGTGCCATTCTCTGGGGTGTGAGGTGGTATCTCATCGTTGTTTTGATTTGCATCTCCCTGATGATTAGTGATGTGGAACACTCCAGGACATTACAGGCATCTTCAAGGAGGAAACTGCACTCTCCAAGCAAGTGAAAGCAGAGATTAACAGATGGGAATATATTAAGCTGAGAAGCTTCTGCACCTCAAAGGAAATAGTGCCCAGGATACAAGAGCCACCCACTGAGTGGGAGAAACTATTCACCCAATACCCATCAGATAAGGGGCTAATCTCCAAAATATACAAGGCACTGACAGAACTTTACAAGGAAAAAACATCTAACCCCATCAAAAAATGGGGAGAAGAAATGAACAGACACTTTGACAAAGAAGAAATACGCATGGCCAAAAGACACATGAAAAAATGTTCCACATCACTAACCTAATTATTTAAACTTTTCTTCCACAGACCTTTTCTTCCTTTGCTCCACTCTCTTCTTCTTCAGCACCTCTTGTGAAGAATTCTTTGAAAAGAACTTTAAACCTTCCCTGTTCAATTAAAGTCCTGTGTTTACACTGGCATCTTCAGAGACTTAAATGCACTGTGTTTAAAAAAATATGCCAAATATTTCTCCCCTGGTATTTCAATTAGTGGTACTTTCTTCAGTTAGTAGTATTTTCACTTGTTCAAAACAGAATATTTGAAAACACTTGCAGGAATGTGAAGACATCTGTGTCTTTTTAGCATACAATATATTTATCAATATTGCACTAACAAATAAGCAGTTTATCGCATCAGAAAGTCTTATCTATAAGCAAAACTATTAGTAACATATCCTCATCCTACCCCACTCAACCTAAAGCAAATGATCTTTTTTATTCCCTAATACAAATGCTCAGTGACACCTGACTGTCTCCACTTCTCACCTTATGTCCATCTGGAAATTCCTTGCTGATTTGCCTGTCTAGGTCTTTGCATGTTTTGCTTTCCCTTCTTTGACTAGCTTTCTTACATCTATCAAAGTCTTTGTATCTCTCAGGCATGTTCCATCAGCTGTCCTAGATAATACCTTTCTTGACCACATCAGACCAAGGTAACCACCAACATGCCACTCCCGCCCTCAATCTCTGATTTCCTCTGGCACCTAACTTCTGTACCAGAGAATTAGCACCTGGCTACATACTTGCTTTCTTTCTTTGGTATTAACAAGACAGAAAGTCCGTCTCTTTTCCAGGAATTCACAGACATGGTAAATTCCTTCTTGAATTTTTCCCAGGGATGTGTCTTTGAGGAAGATTTACATTCTTTCTTCAAAGGTGAAATCCATATACCTCCTTCTGATCTCATGTGTTTTCCCTTTTGTCTTAGTTATCAGGAAATTTAGTGTTGTTTTCAGTACCAGATTATAATAATCAGCTTATCACAGGATCTGCTAATAGCTATCTATTCTACTTGCCTTCTTTAGAACTTTGTTGTGTGTTTATTCTTAATTTTACAAAGATAATTCTCTTGTGTGTTTAGTCTTGACTTTGCAGCTTATTCAAGGTATAAGACACCATATAACTTTCTAGAGCAAAGTGAGAAAATAGACTCCCAAGTAAACAATATGTTATTTTATACTTTTGATTTCTCTGCATGAATTGTGAATCCTTGCGAGCAGAGTCAGACTTTTTCTTTCTATTGATTACTCAAAGTAGCAAGCATATGGTAAGCCATTGTTGAGGATTAGTACACTTTGATATCTAAGTGAAATATATGTTTTGTTAAAGTAGGCTAGATTGTTTTATACTGAGTTAGAAACATGTAATAAAACATGTAATAAAAAATTACACCATTCTAATAAAAGGCTGAGCATATTGATTTCTGCTAGCATTGTTAAATGTTAACTGCTTTAGGCATTGTTTAAATGCTTAAAACATCAGAAACAGAACACAATCAAAACCCAAAGTTAAAGTTTTTAGCTCTCATAGTCTGTAAGCATAACACTTAAAACAGGCAAGAAGATTAACAAAATCAATAATTTACTGCCAGTTAACACTTACCGGATGACAGAGTGCAATTTTTTTTTCACAGCCCCAAAGCCCTGCTGGCTGTTTTTCTGATAAACATGACATTCAGGTGGTGTCTAGGGATTTTTTTTCCTTTTGTTATCCTCATTTTCAGTGCCCCCTCACCCCACCCTTCCTAATACAAGATAGCAAATATTAAGCTGGGCTCTCAATAAAACTACTGGTGCCAGTCATTAAATTCTATTCCTTTTTTCTTTTTGGGAGGTGAGGGGGGAGGGTGACACTCGGGAGGGGGGAATCCTTTTCTAAGCTCACCAAGGCAGAATACTTTAACTTTGAAAGAAACCACAAGAATGCGATCATCAAGTCACAGCCAGACGTAGCCTGTGTTCACACTTCCTGTCCTTTTCCCCCACCTTTATCCTCCCATTTCCAATGTTCACCTATTAGCATATACCTGCAGCTATTAAATAATTTTACAGGCATATGTGAATAATCCATATAAACACAAACACTTTTGAGATTTTAAATTCACCAAGCTGAGATTTTCTCTTGAACAACAAAGAAATAAGAAGCAGGTTAAATCTTTCTTTTGCTCTTTTAACCAGAGTGGAAATATTTGCTTTTTCATTTCAATGATAATCTATGAGTTACCTTTCACAACCTTCTCCCTTTCAGCAGTAATGTTTGAAGAGAGAGTGGAGTGAAAGAGAATAAGAAATGATAGCTAGAACTATCGACATAATTATGTGATTCAAAGATTCTTCCAACCTTATATTAGTCTTATGTTTGGAAGATAAATTAAAACTCATTAACTTCCCTTCTCCCTCCACTCAACCCCTACATACACACACCCTTAGTAGCTGTTCTGAGACCAAATCAAAGGGTCCATATTTTTGTGACCTTGCAAATTTTCCAGTGCTTATAATCAATACTAGGTTATTTCCTCATGGCCTTGAATCATCCTGACTCATCTTTAGCTTGTGTTCTCTTTTTGAATTGAAATTAATTTTGTTTTATTAGACAAAAACAGAATAAGGTAAGTGAATATATTTCAAAGTAGGATGCATATTACATATATTCTACATTTTAGAAAATATTTTGAGTTTCTGCTATGATTCTCCATGTTGGTTCTCTCCACCATTAAAACAAATACAAGTGCTAGCTATACTATAATTATAAAAGATAATTTTATGTGAAATATAAACATCTGGGTATCTAAGTACAGATGACTTGAAAAGAAATTAAATTTATCTAAGTGTTTATTTTACTCCAGATAGTAAATGTGACCGCTAATCACGTTAACTTTAAAAGCTGACAAATTCCTGGGAAATTTAGAAATAAACATAAAGTGGGGATCTGGTTGTAACCCATAGATTTGAATTTATAATTTTTTAAACTAAGAATTTTTAAAACTTTAAGAAATTGTATCAACGTGCTGTGTGTCAGTGAGTTGATATGCTATAGTGGTTCTTAAAATGTTCAATCTGTAGTTCATCTGCTCACTCTTCTAACTTTTCAAACACTCAGCACATGTATGATCACTCTTCGGATCACTTCTAAATCAAACTGATCATTATTATTCCTATAGATCCCTAATCTTTGTACCAAAATTCACAACTTCCCTCCCAACACTAACATAGATGCTAATAACCTCACTTATCTTGAATACTTCTTCCTCTAATTAATGCTTTTTGCTATGAGTACTTTTCAGCCACAGAGAATCAGCAGCAGCAAGGATGCAGGAACTCTCAAATTGCTTGCTGGTCTTTCAAATTGAGAACATCAGTCCAAGGAGGAAGGCTCAGTCCTAAGAAAGCCACCTTAGCTGCTGGAAGGAGCCAAATTAGTTGGTCCTCATTGGGCAATTTCTGTTCTGCCTCAAAGTCACATAAACATAATGACCAGGCACACCATAGAGATGAGGCTGGTGAGATCAATGTAAAATGGCTATCACAAAAACCTGCCCATGTGCTTTGTGATTTTACAATTTGTTGGTAGAGATTTTTGCTATGAAGGAATCTGCTTTTAAGAAGAACCTTTAGGTGGAGCTGATAGTCATAAAACTCATGCCAGTGTGGGAAATGCTCCTATGAATAGGCAAAGCTTGTCTTTTTTTTTCCCCCATGGCTTTAAAACTCAAATACTAGTCAAAACCTGTGAATATGTATACATTCTTTTATATGGATAATTATCCTCTTTATTGGTGGCGCCTCCTGGATTAGGAGGATTTTTCCATGCAAATAAGCAGAAGAGGAAGGTAGTGTGCAACAAAGAACACCTTTTATGTGGCTTCAGGACTTATTAGTAAAACTTCTACATTTATAAAGATGCAAACGCCAAATTTCTGGATTTCTAAATTTCTATAGCCTCCTTTCAAATAAGTTTAAATGTTTAACTCAAATGAAATGTCCTTAAATAATTTTGGTTAATGTACACCAATAACAAACAGACCTGCTATCCTATTAAATTAAGAATATGCTAACTCAAAACATTCTTGTTTAACTTTGAATTTATGATCATGATAAAAACAGATAAATAATATTTAATTATCACATATTATTTGCATATTCAGCATAGAAATTAGGAAATGACATCTTGTGCTTTGCAAGTATCCCAGATAAAGTCATAAATAAAATTTTTCTACAAATTCACAACACCTCTTTTTTTTTTTGGTTTTTGGGCCACACCCAGCATTGCTCAGGGGTTACTCCTGGCTGTTTACTGTTTACTCAGAAATAGCTCCTGGCAGGGACACCGGGATTCGAACCAACCACCTTTAGTCCTGGATCAGCTGCTTGCAAAGCAAACGCCGCTATGCTATCTCTCCGGGCCCAGCACCTCTTTTTTCGTTTGTTTGTTTGGTTTTTGGGTCATACCCAGCAGCATTCAGGGGTTACTTCTGGCAGGCTCGGGGGACCATATGGGATGCTGGGATTCGAACCACTGTCCTTTTGCATGTAAGGCAAACACCCTACCTCCATGCTATCTCTCTCCACCGCACCTCTTTTGAACCAAAAAACATTTTTTTTGTCTTGTCTTGTAATTTTTGCTTTATTTTTGTTTGTTTGTTAGATTGTTGTCTCTATATGATAAATTTGTCCCTGTATATGATAGAATTATTCATTTTCTGTGTGAGCCTGAAGTTTTGGGGTTCTTTTGTGGTTTTAAAGAAGTGATGTTGTGGCCCCACATTACAATGCTTCTTGAGAAAAAATGGCAGGCTCTTTATTTTAACTATTTCATGGGACCCTGCCCCTTTAACAATTTTTAAAGTACATTTTTTTATTCAATTTTAGGGTTTTGTTCATCATTTTCTTCAATAAATATAGTTATCCAAATAAGATTCCCTTTGTATTCCTTTAATTTCAGAATACAGATATAAAAATTCTGCCATTGTCTCTGCTATTGTTCGCCTACCGATATGTCTTTATACCCATATACTACTTACTTTCTACTCCAGAAGAAATTTTTATGGTTTAGGCAAATATTTCCAAGTCTGCTTTGACAGCAAATCATTTAGAGGCAAATGGCAACTTCAAGAACCACAGTGCTTGGAAGTGTCGGGAAGCATTTTAACAGAACTGTTTCTATTCACCAACCTTCAAAATACTAAAGCATATTATTGGGATGTATAGAGGTACTTGATAAGAAAAAAATAAGTAATAGAGTAGAAAAAAAAAACAAACATCCTATTTGCTTCACTTCGATACATGTATCAGAGTAACATTTGTGAGATCAGAAATATAAATCCATCTCATGAAATCATTTTAAAGTTAACTGATTGGAAAAAGATACAGCTCTATTCATTGTCACAGTATACTTAGCAAATCACAGCTCAGGTCTGGAGAACAAATCTGTATTGTAAAACACTGATGATGTTAAGTTTTATTCTTGAATTCAGTATCTACCTCTCTTAGGTAAATTTAGTATATTTTATTCCTTCTCCAATAGGTCAAATAGAAGATCTGTTAGCGCTTTCATAGTACTTAATTTTTTCACTGCAAACCACAAGTAATATGTTTTACATATTTACAAAATACAAAGTAAAAAATACACTATAAAATGTATTTTATAGAGGGGTCGAAGTGGTGGTGTAAGTAGTAGGGCTTTGCGTTAACCCAGATGGACTGTGGTTTGATACCCCGGCATCTCATGTGGTCTTCCAAGCCACGGGCAATTTCTAAGCGTATAGCCAGGAGTAACCCCTGAGTGTCACCAGGTGTGGCCCAAAAACAAAAAACAAAGAAAAAATGTATTCCATAGAAGATGGCTTTAATTATAATACTGAGCTCTGAATAAATGTATATATCTATATATCTATATATCTATATATATAGATATATAGATATATAGATATATATATAAAGCTTTCAGGCCCAGAGAGATAGCACAGCGGTGTTTGCGTTGCAAGCAGCCAATCCAGGACCAAAGGTGGTTGGTTCGAATCCCGGTGTCCCATGCCTGCCAGGAGCTATTTCTGAGCAGACAGCCAGGAGTAACCCCTGAGCACTGCCGGGTGTAGCCCAAAAACAAAAACAAAAACAAAAAAGCTTTTACATATTTGCTTTTGAGCAGAGAAGCATAAAGTTGATAGGAACCCTCATGGTCAGTTGCTCTTACTTTCAACCTACCAGATTAGAAAAATTCAAGGATAATAAGTTATATTTCTCAATGTCTTATGGTTTTTTCAGTTTCTTATATCGCCTCTTTTTTTTGTTCCATAGACCCGTATTAGCCTCATCTTTTGGAAAATATAATTGTCGTCCCTCACCCAAGTTGTATAATCAATGAACTGAAACCCAGATTTAAAACCCCATAGATAAAATATTCGTCATTTATTTTACTCTATCATATCATAATTTATCATATGATATCTATCATACGCTTTTAATCTCTCCTGATAATGGATCTTTCCTAGTCTATTTCCTAAGGGTTTTTTTTTTCTATCTTATTTTTTTAAAAAATTGATTAAATTACCATGATTTACAAAGTCACTCATAGTTGAGTTTTAGACATACAATATTCCAGCACTAATCCCACCACCAGGTCAACTTCCCTCTATCAACATCCTTAGGTTTCCTCCCATACCACCACCACCACCACCACCACCACTACCACCTATTTCCTAGTTTTTGAGAGAAATAGATTACAGCTAATGTCACTGGGTGCTAAAAATGCCCAGGAATTGTATAGGTAACATCTCTAGGTCTATTCATAATAGATTCAGAAAAGAAAATACTTAGCCTGGGATACTGATAAACTCTTTTTTCATGTCCCAAAGTGTTTGCTTTATACACTGTTTGAATCAAATGGACAACAAAGTGTAAAAGTTAACAGGGAGAATTTTGCTTTCTCTCTGGAGACTGAAGAGCATTGCTCATTGCTATGTTCTTCAGAGGACTGCATAGTTCCAGCAAAAAAAGAGACTTTTTTTTTAACTTCTAGAGTGCTAATCAGTTCTACCCCTTACAACCTTCATGGCCTTGGGAAAGTTACTAATGTTCCTGAACTATAATTTTCTTTTTTTGTAAATACAGTCTACCTTACAGAGATTTTATGCGGATTAAATTAGACAATGTGTATACAGAGTCAGACACAGAGCAAACACCCCACAATTTACTCTTCTCTGCCCTTCAGTCAGTCTGGGAGGTGAGTAGCCAGCGTCTCCTCATTGTGTGAGAGCAGCGCCTTACAGTCAAGCTGGGCTAGGTCTGAATGCACAGGCAGAAGTCTTGGCACAGCCCCGGAAATTTGTCTAATATACAGAGTATCCTGGCTTCGTTTTATTGGCATGTGTCACACATACAGTGGGTTGAGTCAAAGTACATTTTTTGTACAGTTTAATACTAAACATTACATTAAAAAAGGAAATGCATAGGGGCCGGAGAGATAGCACCGAGGTAGGGCGTTTGCCTCCCGTGCTGAAGAAAGGTGGTTGAATCCCGGCATCCCATATGCTCCCCCAAGCCTGCCAGGAGCGACTTCTGAGCCTAAAGTCTGGGCACTGCCGAATGTGATTAAAAAAAAAAAAAAAGGAAACACCAGGAAGGGGAAGAGGGAGCTATGGGCTGTAGTTCAGGCTTAATGGGTAGAGTCCATGTCCTGTGTTCTGAGCACAGCTGAGGGAAGATCCCCAGAACAGCATGCTGGGGGACTGCTGAGGGAAGATCCCCAGAACAGCATGCTGGGGGACAGAGCCTGAAACCACCTCTAGGGTGAGGCCCCCAAACAGACAAAAAGAACCAAAAAAAACATAAATAGTATGAAAAAAAAAAAAACATAGGAGGCATGTGAATGGGTGCATGGGGTTTGTCTGGTGAAATCTGGTTGTTTTGAAAGACACCTTCTAGAATAACTTGTACTGTAATGTTTCACATTTTTTATTTGGTTTTTGGGTCACACCCGGCAGTGCTCAGGGGTTACTCCTGGCTCGACGCTCAGAAATCACTCCTGGCAGGCTTGGGGATCATATGGGATGCCGGGATTCGAATCAATGACCTTCTGCATGAAAGGCAAATGCCTTACCTCCATGCTATCTTCTCTGGCCCATAATGTTTCATTTTCTAAATGGCCTTTAGTATTTTATAAAATAATTATTTCAAACCACCAAGCTTTATCATTGTACTACATACAAAGAAGGCCACAGGGTCTTTTACAAAATTAAGATCAGGGTTTTGGTTAAAATCCTCCTACCTTCCCTCAACCAAAATCGATAATTGGTAAAAATGCAATAGCAAGCTATAAGGTTGTCATATACTTATGACTCTGATGCCTTGGATAGAAGCATTTAGAATCTTTTTGTTTGTTTGTTTTTGTTTTTGGGTCACACCAGGCACTCAGGAGTTACTCCTGAAATTGCTCCTGGCTCTGGGGATCATGCGATGCCGGGGATCAAACCATGGTCCATCCTGGGTCAGCCATATGCAAGGCATATGCCCTACTGCTGAGCCACTGCTCAGGCTCCTTAGTATTGAATAGTCATTATATGTATATACTTACCAAAAGATTGTACAGTTAAGTATTTGAAGCAAATTTTAATTAGGTTTTTAATTTTTTTCTTTGAGTCATAAATAGGATGATAAAGCCTCTGTTTAAAAGTAATTGAATTATGGGCCAAAGTGAGAGTGTACAGGAGGTAGGGTGCTTGCCTTGCATGGGTTGGATTCCTTGGCATAGAATATGGTCCCCAGAGCATGCCAGAAGTAATTCCTGAGTGCTGAGCCAGGAGTAACTCCTGAGGACCTTCGGGTATGGCCAAACTCCATCCCCAAAGAGTGTTGCAATGGGGCCAGAGCATATTAGAGCAGGTGAGGTATTTTCTTATGGCTGACCTGGGTTTGATTCCATCTGTGGCATCCCTCATGTTCCTCTAAACTAACCAGGAGTAGAGTCAGGAATAAGCTCTGAGCACCACTGGTTGTGGCTCCTAAAAAAACAAATAAATTAAGTAATAAAGGGTTGGAGAGACAGTACAGCATGTAGGGCACTTGTCTTGCACACAGTGAGTCCAGGTTTGATTCTGGCATCCCCTATGGTCTGCCCTGAGCCAGCTGGAGTAATTCCTGAGTGTAGAGCCAGGAATACTGACCACTCCACCAGCAGCAGCAGTGGGTGTGGCTTCCAAACAAAAACAAAACAACAATAAAAAAAATAACAGAAGAATTGAACTGTCAGCTGACTCAGGAGGGACCTGGTTCAATTCCTGGCAACCTATACGGTATGGTCCCCCGAGCCAGGAGTGATTTCTGAGCACAGAGCCAGAAGTAACCCCTGAGTGCTGCTGGGTATGGCCCAAAATGCAAAAAAAAAAAAAATTGCTATGCAGAGTCTCACTGCTTATCACTGGAGTAGTCCAAACCTGTGTCTTTAGTATACCTAGTGCTAAGCTGGTAACTAATGGTTTATAAAAGTCAATGGGTTTCCTAGCTTATGGCTTTCTCAAGATAAAAACACATCTTTGAAAATTTAAATCCTCTCCTTTACCTAAATGTTACATCCACCGTAGCTTAGAATTATTTGTTCACTCTGGGGGGTAGGAAAGGATCACAGAGTTGTAGAAAAGTTTAAAGAATAATATATTTCAACACAGTAGTATAAAATCGAGTTTTGATATGAATAATAGCAGTTATTTCCAGATGTTTAATTGTGAAATATCCAGTGTATCTAACATTGTTAACTATGTTTCTTTTTTTGTTGGTGTTAACTATGTTTCTTAAAGAAGCAACTAAAAGAAAAAATATTCTCTCTATACAATTAACATTTCAAAAAATAGCTGTGAGGATGACTAAAGCTAGATGTTTTTCTAATTAAAAGAAAGAAAATAGATGGGTTATTTATATATTGTATCTATGACAATCTATCTATATGTCTGTTTACAAGCCTCTCTATATTAGATTATGCTAGAATTTGGGTACTGAGAGAAGACAGCTAGAATTAACTTTTAAAAAAAACCCTTGCACTTTAAAACAAACTTAAACGTGTGTGATATCTATAGAATCAAGGATTTGGAATGGGAATACTGCAATAATACTGTTAGAATTTAATATTAACAAATAATTAATGAAAGTAAGCTATCCCACACTACTTTTTAAAATAGTAGTATCTAATAAATCACACTACTTTAAGATATCACTGGATAGTCAAATGTTCTGGAAAAGAAAGTTTAAATCACCTGCTCCCAATTGTGAGGGAAGGGGGAAAAAAACACTTAGAACAAAGCAAATATAACAGGTTATTTTAGTTTTAAATCACACTGCAAGCAAAGTATATAATAAACATTTGGGTATAAAGGAATGAAAGAATATTGAAACAGATAAGTATATAGGTAATGTCCACTAATCTCTTTCTAAGGTCTCAATGCAGATCTTCCTTTTCAAATTTCTCCTCTATGACATCACTTTTTGTTTGAAAAATGAACACTCATCTTACACATAATACAGGAGCACACACACTCAAATACAAACACAAAATGCCCATCTGAAGTCTTCTGTATTGCTCTGTAATGTTAAAACTGTGTCCTCTCCTAAGTAATGCCAAAACAATGTTAATTCCTAGAAAGAGAAATCACAGTTAACAGTAACAGATTTTTGTTTTGTTTTGTTTTGGGTCTACACCTGGTGGCACTCAGGGGTTACTCCTGGCAGGCTCGGAGGACCACGTGGGATACGAGGGATCGAACCCTGGTTCACCCTGGGTCTGTTGCATGCAAGGTGAACAGCCTACCGCTGTGTTATCACTCCAGGCCCTATAATAGAATTTTTGCATAAGCTTTAGGTTATGGAAGTTTATTGTCTTCTCACAGATTTTTCTTGGTTGACTTCAGAACATGTAATGTGTATTTCACATTCTCCAGTAGTCCAATTTAGGATCTGCTCTACTATTTGGGGATGATTCCCCCTAAATGCATTCTTTAAATGTTCTATGCAGAAAAATTTTGATTAATCACATTGTATCTTAACCTTTCTTTGGTCTTATACTCTGGCCTGTACAGGCATTCAGTGGACCCAATGAAGAGTGTACAGACAGCTGACTGGATGAAGAAGACATTGGGGGGAAAAACTCCCATTGTTTAGATTTCTGTCAGAGGATATAAGAATACTTAATTTCCTTTATCTCTAGGGCTTTCATTATCATTTAAATTTCATTTTACATTAATTGATCAGGGATTAGTAAAGCCATTATACAGAAATTAGAATAAAACAAGCCAGATGGAATGAATAATTCATGAAGTCCAATTACGTTTTATTTCTGGTGTACTTTCAAACTTGCCTCTGACTTCTGTGCTATTTTGATGTGACAATATTCACTGGAATCAAGAGTGCCATTTTCATTTATTGTATTCCTCCAGAATGGAAGCATTTGTATCAGTGGAGGGGGGTGCGCTCAAGTCATCGCCCGCCAAAACAATGATTTCAGACTTTTTAGCAAATACCGTGTGTTCCCCCAAAATGACCTATGATCACCTATGGAAGATTCAGGGGTTTTTCATAGGTATCATTACCTCGGAGGGACGCACCATAGGTGAGAAAGAGGGTGTCAGAGACTCGAGATTTGTCACCTCCCCACAAGAGCCACGAACCCCTTTAGAATATATGTCGCCGCCATTCACTTTCGCAATGAACTGAGCTTTTCCAATGAAGAATTCGGCCTCGAGTTAGACCAGAGGCAGCTGCCGCCGTTGCAGCTACAGACAATGCCCACAGGGTGGCAAGCGTTGCCTTCAATGCGCAAGGTCCGGGGCCCTGGCCGCCGGGACTGGCAGAGCATCCCGGAGTACCCGATCCCTGCCGGCCACTATTGGGTCCTGGCTCAGAGCGACTTGCAAAACTTTCCCGGGGAGAATTCCGAGTTAATGGGGCAGTCCGGTCCACCTGTCTGGAATGCCTGACCGCCCTCCATCACAGCCCCCTAACCCCTTCAAGAGTCCCCTCACCCTCATCCGCAGTATTTTTTTTTTAATTTTATTTATGTCACTGGACAGTTGTAGTCACATTAAAGCTCCGGTTCACTTCTCCAAGGACTTTCATCTCGGGAAGTTTTATGACACTTTGTGAATGTGCAAAGTTTTTAATTAGGTTCCCCTAGACAGCCCGAGGCAGCAGCAGCGCCACAAAGTCTTCACGGTCTCTCTCTGCTTTTACAGCACAACAAGCCGCTCTACTCCTTTGAAGACAATGCAGACTATGTATACGATGTCATGTGGTCCCCCGTGCATCCCGCGCTCTTTGCCTGCGTGGACGGGATGGGGCGCCTGGACCTCTGGAACCTCAACAATGACACTGAGGTGAGCTGCTGCGATGCAGGCGCCTGGATTGGGAGGGTTTTTTTTGGGGGGGGAGAGGGGCACAGCCGACTTCCCTATATCACCCCTCTCTCCAAAACGGACTTTTGGGGCGCTGACCATCCAGTGGCCAACTAAGACGAGATCCTTCATTCTTGACTGGTGTGAAGTGAAATTGGCAGATGCACAGGCCAAAAATCATTTCATCTCATTTCATCCCTGAAACCAAAGCAGATCCTGGCCCATTTTCTTTGCAAAGAGCAAAACGATACGAGTTCATGCCTGTTCCTATGGGGAAGGACACACAGGCATATTTCAGAGTGGTGTTGAAATAACTCTATTCGCAAACACTTGGAAAAGTAAGCTTTTTGTGGACGCTAGCTTTAGATGGAACTTTTTCAAAGGGCCATTTGTGTTGCTATTTGCCGAATTGCTGTTTCGAATCCCTAAAAGATGATTCTGTTGAAGATTTTCTTCATGTTTGTATCTATCTTTCCTTTCATTTTGCAAGCTAAATAATCCGTGTCTGTGATATTGAACTCATAGGCAGAGTTTTACAATATTTTTAATTACAAATACGTATAAGCTTTTAAAAATAAAGTTTTAATGTCACATTTAGAGTATTTCAATGGAAAATGTCCCTAAATAAAAAAAAGCAATCAGGCATATTTGGCAATAAAGATTATTTTAAGTGCTGTATATAATTGATTTAAAAATTAAGCTGTGTATTTTCCCATTTTTTAATCTTCAAATTTTATTGAACCAGTGCAGCTATTTAAGGTTTTTGTTCTGTTTTATTACATTAGTTTTATCATTAAGTGTCCTTCAATGTGACAAAATAAAATGGTTACTTTACGTCTCCTGGCTTTGGATGCAGGACACCTCTCCATAAATAAGAAGGGACAGATAAGAGGAGCAAGGAGTGCAAAATATATGTCAAGGAAGGAGTAAGAGAAAGGGTTTTGAAGTGTTCTGAACAGGAATACTTCCTTTTTAATTAGGAAGCCTACAGCTGGAAGAGATGAGGAGCACAGTCTTTAGTATATTTTTATAGAAAAGGACATGAAGTATTATTCAGGTGTAGTATTGAGACTTCAGATACTAATCATTGCCAAATACTTACCTTTTTGACATTTCAATTGAAATCTGTGTTTCCTTTTGGTTGTAAGAACTATGTGATAAGGATAAGCGCTAGGCAATGAAGCATCTCTGAAAATAATCAAACAACGTAAGTATTCAGAATGATCAGCATTCTGGATGCCAAAAATATTTATAACATTGCCTGCTTTTAATGGAAAGATGTTCGTTCTCCCACATTGTCATGGCTTCCCTAAGTCTTTCATCACTGTTTATTAAAATCATGCTTTTGCTATCTGCTAGGATAAATTCACAAACTTAAGCAACACAAAAACGCAATCTTCCAGATCAATTTAGGAGACCCACCCATACAAGAAAATCAGATTTTGTAGAGGTGGCATTCAGTGGTTGCCAACCACCAATGCAATGTTGTACATGTTCTAAAAACTCCTTAATAATGCCTGTGTCTTTTATTTCTCAATCAGCTTTTATAGGTAAAGCAAAATTAAGTATTTGATACTGACTTTACTATCTCTTTCTTTAGGTATCGAAACAATAACATAAAAATTTTATTCCTAAGCATTAAATAAAATAGTTATTGAACATGAAAACCATTAGTTTTGAGGTAAACATAAATTTGCCTTTTACAATAATAGTAGGTATACTTGAATCTGATTCAACTCCAGTAATGAACAATCTTAAAACACTCAAATCACTTTTTTTTCTAGCAAGTTGAACAGGATTTTTCAGATATTTGTCAGATTAGAAATTTTATTTACATTTTTTTTAAAAAGAATCTGAAATCCCAGTGTTTTGTTTTCAAAATTATCGTGCTTTTTAGACCAAGTTATTCCAGCTACTCTTATGTGAGGGTTGTTTATAATATCCTGAAGATTACCTGGCCCATTGCACAAAGTAATCTATGCTTTCTCAACTTATCTTTGCAATTAAAATGACTGAACCTTAAAAATGGACAAGTCGTGAAAGTACAATACAAGGGTTAAAAAAAAACTAAAAGACTTTGAATTTTAACTATAAATTCATTAACTTTAAAAGACCATTATTAGTCAGACTAATACAATATATTTGTTATTTCCTTCATGAATCTTATAAGTTTAGTACCCATTACAATTAGGCCAGTCATGTTTTTACCATTTTAATATCTAAAAATAGTAAGGTGATTTCAAATGATTAAAATAGTATTCACTGCAGTTCTCTATATTACTTAGTAATAAGTAAAATTCTTTAAGGTGTACAAAAACTCAACGTCTTTTCAATTATTATTATTTATTGTAATCAAACATTTTTTTCAATTTTTGATACTGCCCACTGGTAAAAAAAATCTAATATAAAGTGAAATTAGTTAAACTATTATCCAATATGATCTCTCTAAACTGTGGAGTTAAAATAAGCCCTAAAAAATTTTATATCTCAATTTTATATTTATTTGCTAAGGAGCCCACTAATAATAAAATGTATCGACGAGTTATGCTCCACTTAAATTTATATTGTTTTGGCCTTTGAAAAATTTAGATACAATTGTAGGCTCCAGCCTCTAATGGCTGCCACTTTATTATAGAACTTACGTATTTCTTTCCAAAAAATTTAATAAGCAGGGAACTTTTGTTTTATATTTTTCATAATATGACATGTAATGATGAAAGCCACTATAAGAATTTTACTAATTTTTAAGATTAAGTTTAAGTATAGGCTCTTAATATATGGAGTTTTTATTGCTATTTTAAAGATAACATATTGTGTCAATAATCTCATATAAAACAGATGGTTTCAATTCCCTGTATAAACAGTATCTGGAGGTGCTAAGGTACAGCAAATGTTGTGTTTCCACCCAAATACGACATGTTTATCTAGATAAAAGTCTTAAGGGCATGAGGTGATCTTAGTAGCCTGCCTTTCACTAAATATATATATATATATATATATATATATATATATATATATATATATATATACATATTTATTTATTTTGGCTTTTTTGCATTAACTTTTATCTTTTTTTATTTTTTTAATGAAAGGTAATGCAGCCATTTTTAATTCATCATTCTTATAGAAATCTACTTGGGAGATTTGACCTGTCACAAACGTCTAATATTTAAAGAAGAGTTTGCACAAGCGGTGATGGAAGAGTGGTAGACTCACCAAAATTCTCTTTCCCTAAATACTATGGTTCTTGTAACAAATACTGTAGGTTCCATTTCAGCACCTCTAGTTCACTTTTTATAATAGTCATTAGTAATTACCAACATTTTTAGATTTCATCAAAAGAGATATGAGACATTTTCTACAAGCAGGTAGCTAACATTCTATCAGTTTCACCCTGGAGGGACAGTTCCAAACTTACTGACTGCATGTCTAACCTCTGGTACTGACAGGGAAGGGAAGAAAGACAGGACAAAAGAAAAAAGTTTTAAAGCTGTTCACTTGCATTTTTTCTTGACTTTCTCGAATTATCCCTCCCCATCAAAGTTTTGAAGGTTATTTTTTTCTTCTTACCTGAACAGTAAAACAACTTTTTTCTACCATATGCTCCCTTTCCTGCCTTTTATAATATCCTTAATCTCAGTAAATCCTGAAATCTCTCTCCCCATCAGTTTAAAAATCATGACCTGATCATGAACACCATATTTAGTTGCTGTGTTTGTATGTTGGATGTACTAATGCATAATCCGAAGAAATATTTATGTCATGCACTGCCCATTCACTGTGAGAAGACTCTTCTGTTTTTTCTTTTTGTGCTAGTGTCTTTACTGTCTACCCCTTAATTCAGTGGAGCATATGATTTAAGAACAATGCATTATTTTTCCCCTATACAAAGGACATATATATTTTATGCATACAAAGGCAGTGGAGACCCATCCAGCTAAAGTGCTTCCTTGTACATTCTAAAGTCATATTTAAATTCATATTCAGAGATTTTCTTTTTGTTTCTTTCATAACTTCTGTGGCAGGTTCCAACAGCAAGTGTGGCCATTGAGGGGGCATCTGCCCTAAACAGAGTTCGCTGGGCTCAAGCTGGCAAAGAAGTTGCAGTTGGGGACTCGGAAGGCCGTATTTGGATCTATGATGTTGGAGAGGTAACTTTTGAAAAATATTTTGTTTTTCCTTTGGATTTTATCAATCGTGGTTAAGGTCTTAGTGAAATTACTGGCAAAATCTTAAGGGCCACAAGAGCCCTATCAAGTGTTTTTTTTTTGCAAATTTCCATTGACTTCTGTGGGAGTTTGGCAAGTCTTCCTCAGGGCCTAATTTGGTCCTGTGTCCCCATGCACAGGATACTTTAGCTAACGATCCAGGTACCTTTTAGAATGCTGTAGAATTCCCAGCCATCCTATCATGAAGCATGGAATTTTCCACCACTTTCATGAGAATAAAAACTTGCCATATTCATCATGCTGATGCTGAATTTGTCATTTTTTTAGTTAAGATTGAAGTTTTATTCAGAAACTTAATCAAAATGTATACTTTTGCTCTAAAAGTACTAACAATTTAAAAGTCTGAGGTGATTGGAATTTTATGCTTTTTTCATGATAGTTAAAGGTATAAAATATATATATATATATATAGGTATAACTTATTACATGATATATAAAATTATTCCATAGCATCATGGCTCCAATAAAAGGAAAGAGCTATATCTTTAATTTCATCCCCTTAAATTTGTACATAACCTTTATGTAATAATAGCTTATTAATCAATTAAACTGCATGCAAGAATAACTGTTTGCTTTTGCTATATGAGAAACTGAAAAAAGGTCATATCTGATAGATAAGAAGCACAAGAAAATATGGAACTTTAAAACAACATAAAATAAATGATGCATAATGTTTTGACATAATAGTTATCTAATATTTGCATTCCAGAAGGAAAATATACCATATTTGTATGAGTCTAGAAAGAGTTGTATGAGTACGTAATGAAAGGGCTTAGTTGTAACATAAAGAAGGTTTTCTTTATATATAGAACAGTCAATATTCTATAAGTTAGGTGGTTCTAAACTGAACTTTTGGTAATATATACTACTAACTTATAGAATCGATTCCATTGAAATTGGATGGTGGTGGTATATTAGTTTTAAGCTATTTTCTTTTTCTAATTCACCAAGAAATATAAACAGTGACTTGGAGATTGTATTTTTCTGTTTTGGGATGTATAATGCTAAGTAAATTAACTTGAAAAATTCCTTGGTTTTACTATATTTATCTATTTCTTTAGATAATGCCTGATCCCACAAGCAGAGTCCTTCTAACAGCAACAAAGACTCTGTTAATGTCTATCCCCAATAGTGAAGATGCAAATAGTCTTGTAACTACTGATGTAAAACAAACAAACAAAAGGAGGGTTGCAGAGTCATAATATAGGAAGCCACATGCTTTGCACACGGCCAACCAGGGTTCAATATAGTCCCCTGAGCAGTGCCAGCAGCAATTTCTGAGTGCAGAGCCAGGAGTAACCCCTGAGTATCGTCGGATGTGACCCAAAAACAAAACAACTACTGATGTAGTTTGGAATCTTTGGGGAAAAGAATACTCTACAGATATAAAACACTGCCAGTAGTTTTACAGTAATATTTTCTTCAATGTTTATTAATTCTATTCAATACTTCTTCATGGTCTTCGGGAAAATAAAACCAAGCAAGAAAGTTATATATTTTTCTTTTTTTTTTTTTTTTTTTTTTTTTTTGGTTTTTTGGGCCACACCCGGCAGTGCTCAGGGGTTACTCCTGGCTATCTGCTCAGAAATAGCTCCTGGCAGGCACGGGGGACCATATGGGACACCGGGATTCGAACCAACCACCTTTGGTCCTGGATCGGCTGCTTGCAAGGCAAACGCCACTGTGCTATCTCTCCGGGCCCAGTTATATATTTTTCATTGGTTCATGTCCTAAAATAGAAAACAAAAAGTTAGCAAATAAGGATAATAGAAAGAAAATAAACAAGCTCTTTCTTCTTCTTCCTCTATTTTGTTTAAAACAAATATCATTATAGGAGAAAATGCACATGAAAATAAGCTCAGAGACAAAGATCAGACAAATACATGAAATTTAACTCTTCTCCTACTTCATTTTTATACACAATGTCCTTCACTATCATTTTTTGGTGTATATGAAACATAGTTTTACCTATATGCTCTGAAAAATGAAATAGTTTAACAATCTCGTTTTATTTAAAGAATAATTATTTAGTCTGTTATTTATTATATTATTTATTTAATCTATTTATTGAACAAAATGTATGCAAAATACATAAATATACCACACCTCTATGTAATAAAAATATATACCTTTATACATGCATATATAATAATGTTTTATAATGAAGTGATTTTATTGCCTATGGTCAAAATTACTTGAAGTGACTCATTTGGGTAATACGTATCATTTTGCAAAAGTTGACTTTGGCTGATATGTAGCTGCTAAAACTTCTTTTAGGTTGCTATCATCATTTCTAAATTGTAAAGTGTTGTAATACTCATATTTCCACTATCATGCTGGCAGGTCAGGCTGGTTTTCATTTTTGTAATATTGCCCTTACTTTTCTAAGTGATATTACAGACTATAGAACTGTCTGCAACTATAGGCCAGTCTCGCCTATTGTCTGGAGTCTAGACATGCTATAGAAAAATCTCTGTGACATATAATAGGCTAAACAATTTGTAGGGCTGTTTATCCCTACAAATTTTAAGACCAGGGGGAAAAAAACAACATAATATTCTAACCCTTCACTGAATGACCAAAACTCAGAATAGGCTTACACATTTGAACCTTTCTTTGTGCATTGTTTGATTATATACAAAGCAAACTGTATTGCTAAGAAAAACTCAGACTAAGCAAGATAATTTGGTCTTAGTTTTATTTCTCATAAGTATTTTTGCAAGTTATTTTTTTTGCGAGTTATTTTGCAACTTACTTTTTATTTTTGAGGAATCATCAAAGGAGGGGGTGGGTTCTTCCTCTATTCTCACCTCTACACTGTTTTCTCAGAAGACTTTAGCTCTGCAGAGGCTCCATACACTAAAACTCCTTGAATACAGTTTAGCAGAAGTCCACTTCTAAGAGACAAAGGGTCACTTCATGGACAAATACTACTATAATTACTATTTCATTCACCAGCCTGTAGTTGACAGAACATAAATGTACTTTGAAGAGAAAGACAATCTAAACAATGCCAATTTCAAATCACCTAAACTTTTATAAATGTTCACAGCCTGCTAGCCTATGTTGACTTTAAGGTCATATCTAAGTTCCTGTGTGGCTAACAAGAGAGAAGAGGGTTAAGCAGGAAGAGATTTAAAAGTTAAAAAAAATAAAGAAGACTATAAAAAGATAGCATTGAAAATCAAATTACTAAGTAGATTATTATCTATATTCTATACCATTATCTATTTTCACAATTGGTCTTCTGATCCCTATTAAAACTGAACCCTTGGGCCAGAGAAATAGCTCTAAGGGTTGAGTGTAAATCTTAAGTGCCAAGAGCCTGGAATCAATGCTTGGCATCGCATGGTCTCCTGAGCCCACCAACACAGAAACAGAATTAGCCTTCTAAGCACGATGGGGTGTGGACCCAAACCCCCAAAATACTTTTTTAAATAAACCAACTTTTCACAAGATTTTGTTGTCCTAGGCCTAGGAATGGAAAGTTTTGAGTTGTTGAACCCTCTAAGAAAGAAGATGAAATACTTCTAAATAGATTTTATTTCATAATCTATATAAGAAGATATCTCACCATTTTTAGAATACATTTAATTGATTCATTTTCTTTATGATCTTAGTACACTGTTTGAAACTATCATGTTCATTATGCAATGGTGGTTTGATGAAGGTTAAAGAGGAAGGAGGAAACAGATTACCTTCTGTCAGTCCTATTCTGGCAAAGCTGGCTTCAGGGTTATACATGTTCAATCTTATCATATTCATGCTTAGAGAAGCTGAAAGCTGAATGCTGGTTTAATGCTTTGTTGGCATTGTTTTGCAGTTGGTAAAACATCTTCAAAATGAGACCCAATTTTCATTTTGCTCTGGACCCTGAAAATTTTGTAACAACCTGTCCACAGCAATAGTGCTCATCACTCATGATGCAAATTAGAAATAAACATTTTTGGTCTTTTGACCTAGATCGTTAGCAAAAAGGTGAAGTCTTTAGAAATGTGCTTAGCTGTATTTATGATACATTACTTGTTTCTTAAAACTATATAAAATTTTGGATTGAGAATAGCAGTACTTTACATGATAAGTATCAAAAGACCCGTAAATACAGAGCCAAGTTAAATAGATACTTTCATATACCGACCCATGACCCTGTTTGGTTTGGGTTGGGTTGGTTTTGGGTTTAGGGCCATACCCTGTTATTCTCAGAGGTTTACTCCTGGCTCTGCACTCAAGAAATATTCTTGGCATTCTCGGGCAGAGGGTGGGGGTAGAATTATATGGAAAGCTGGGTATTGAACCCAGGTTGGCCATGTGCAAGGCAAGTGCTCTTTCTGCTGCTCTATCCTACAATCTTTCATGGATCTTGTGTTTTTGAATCCCTTTATAATTTTAGTTCAAAGTAGAGTTTTGGGGACGGTCTCTGTGATGCCTTCTATAGATCAAGAAGGGCATTCTTTCTCTGTTCACAGTGCTCTCAACAACACCATGCTATAAAACTTTTGTGACCAATGATAACCTCATTCAGGTCCAGGTAGACATGCCCTCCAGTGAGACCTAACATTGTGCAAGAAGGGCACCACAGAAAGAGACGCTGGTATCACCAGTCATTAACAATTGTCTGCCTCATCTCCTGTCCCAGCTGAGGCTGCAGCTGCTACAGGGAGTCCCAGCACAGTGCCCCCACGATCATGCCCTCCTCTATTATGTACAATTATCCTTCATGACTTTTAAGATGATGGCAGAGAGCAGTGGCTTGAATCCAGATTTACTGATGCAATTTATTATGAACTTCTGGAGGAGTAAACAGAGGACTGTGTATGAGCTCATCGAAATCATAAGATAGAGTTTGTCCATCTAACCCCTCAAACATCATGTGTTACATTTACATGACAAAGGTATGAGTAATACCTCAGGAAGTAAAGTGTTTAATATCAATATTTTGAGGTAGGCCCACATGATGCTTTGTTTATATCACAAACGGTTTTTGGTTGTTTGATTTTCATCCAGTTTTGTATCTGGAAAATATATTGTACACATTTATTTTCACAGATAGGGGTCTATTTCTGTTGCAGAGCAGGTGCTTAACTATCATTAGCATAAACAGAAGTTATGTGAATTCAATAAAAGATGGAGAAGACCCCTTACTTGTTTAGCTCTATGTATTTAATTTTTGTTTGTTTTTTTTGGGGGGCAGCCACATCCAGTGACACTCAGGGTTACTCCTGGATATGCGTTCAGAAATTGTTCCTGGCATGGGGGACAATATAGGATGCCAGGAATCGAACCCAGGTCTGTCCTGGTCAGCCGCGTGCAAGGCAAATGCCCTATAGCTGTTCTATCGCTCTGGCCCCTAATTTTTTAATTTTATTTGTGCATTTTCAAGGCAATTTAGTCAGTGGATGTATGCACAATTTACATTTTCTAAAGTTTAAAATTTTAAATGAGCCTCACACTTGAATAAACTTTGAGGATTTTCCTCTCCAAACTATGGGACATGATATAATTAATTTGGAATTTTATAATGCCATTGAGAAAAAAACATGGGTACAATAACAAGTCACAAATTAACTATATATATAAGCAGGAAATATTGAATATATTCTGCTTTAAAATCAATCATTATTGTTGGAAAGAGCTGTTAGTGATTGTTGGATTTTTATTTAAAATAACATATGAAAATACGTATTCCAAAGAATTAAAATTACTCACTACTTTGACTCCTTTACTGAAGAGCAAGCTTCTTTTCTTCATAAGCATATATACATACATACATACATACATACATACATACATACATACATACATACATACAGCTGATTTTAACAGCACATGGGCCAGTAAGTATAGAATTGTTCACATGTCCTGATGATTGATAGTCAGCCTATCTACCTGTCTTTCTTGCAGATGTATTTTATAGAAAGCCCGATGCCATTGTTAATGCTTCAGTGCTGTCACACAGATGCGGCTGTCATAAATATCCCCTAACAACTATGTTTGCTGCTTATCTGAATTAGTTAGAATGCTGTTTGCAGCGCTGGTTTTGAAAGAAGCAGTTTATCTTCCACCTCCTATTATTTCTTTTTCCATTAACCTCTTCCAGGGAAGACTTTGTTTTCAGTTGTGATAAATACACGTAAGTTTCAAATCCCTGATTATATTTCCTCAGCAGTAAAATGATAAAATTCTAAAATCATTTTCAGCTTAAAAGAGATTGGAAAAATAGAATGACAACTCACAAACTGTAATTTTGGAGATAAATGTCTTATTGCTCCAACTTTAATGTTTGGTATCCTATTCACTAATTACATAAAAACATTAATTAATCTTTAAATTTTAATCCTGAACTTGGGCTACATTTCAAAAAGCCTTTTTGATGCCATTATTTTGGGGTCAAAATAATGGTGATCGTTTTATTATACATTGCAATAAATATAATAAATTTTATGTTCATTAGTATATCAAACATTTTGCAAAGAAAAAGTAGAGGTGAATCAGAGATCTAATATAAATGTGGAAAATGTAAAGCACAATTTAAAATCTGCATGTGTTGTGCTTTATAATGCATATGAAATACAAGGATAAATTGTTTATTTAGAATTCAGTAGGAAAAAAAAAACCCTATGAAATACACTTTCAAATCATGATCAAGGTGAAGATATAAGCCCTGTTAAAAGGCCCTTCAAACAGATTTTATAGACAAGTAAAATAAAAATAAAAGGAGAGTCAATAAATTATTTCTCTTTTACATTAAGTAGCAGTTTAATATAGTAGCATCTGATAAACTACAAGTTTTTCGAGTTAAAATGAATTTGAGTGACATAAAATAAATACATTTATGGTTTTTAAGTGGATTAGTTAGGCAATAATTGTTTGCTTTGTGGAATTACTTTGTGTTTCCCAGTAGGACAGAGACTACAGCAATTTTCAACATCAAGTTTGTATACAGAATATAAACAGGACCCTCTCCATGGTAAAGCGAGAATGCAGAACACAAAATACTAAATTAAACTGAGATTGGAGAGTTAATTTAAATAACAGTCTTTTAATGAAAAAGAACTGCATTTGAAATAAGTAAATTTAATTATTGTGTTTTATGAAGTCTATTATCCTTGCTAATGACGAACCTGGTAGTGTGGTAAAGCTTTGGCAACCTCCAAAAGAGTTAGGTTCACTTTCCAAAGTCCATTTATAATCACCCAAAACATTTGTGTTTCTCATTAAGTGAATATGGTCAGAGTTGCTTGATTCTTGAAGGTCTTTGCAAGTACTGGCTTATTCTTCAATGAATGAATACTGTTTTCTTTGGCTTTTCCTCCACAAAATAGAAAAGACTGGCATAAATCCTTCTATGGTACCAAATATCTAAGTAAAAACTAAAAATTCAAATACCTAGTTCACTTAATAATATATTTGATCAAATATCTAGAAACAATGAAACATGATTTTCAATGAGAACTTTCATTTTCAGTTTTACTTGAATTTTATTGTCAGCACAATAGATAATAGTCAAGTAAAAGCAGAAAGGCTTATTTACATGGAAAGCTTTGAGGTGTGAAGAAATATAATTATATAAAATATGCTACTTAAAAAAAAAAAAAGCACAGCGGCATTTGCCTTGCAAGCAGCCGATCCAGGACCAAAGGTGGTTGGTTCGAATCCCGGTGTCCCATATGGTCCCCCGTGCCTGCCAGGAGCTATTTCTGAGCAGACAGCCAGGAGTATCCCCTGAGCAACACGGAGTGTGGCTCAAAAACCAAAAAAAAAAAAAAAAGTATAGCCGTTAAATCTAAGTAAAGTTTTAATTATTCATCTTACAATGAATACAGAAGCAATGATTTTTATTTGTATAATTAATATTTAAAATACCATGATTAAATTATTGTATAAATAATATTCTATTCAGGTAATAGTAGTCTATAAAATTTTGTTTATAAAATTAATATTTTTCAAACCACTTCATTTTATTGAATTGGTAAGAAAATACATGTGACTTTTATGTATTCTGGAGTAGTTGATTAAATGAAAAGAAAACCTTAATATCTAATTTTATAAAAACCAAATTAATGTGTATAGTAATTTGCAATATTCACTGAAATTCATATATTTCCATTTGATGATGAATAGTCTATGAATATAAACCTTCTGAAACAAGTACCAGTTTGTATAATTAATCATCTTTATAATTCTTCTATGGTTTCAAACTGTCATCTTCAATAGCAGTTTGGATTCTGAAGCAGGCATTAATTATAGTGTTAATTTTTTTATGGCTGACAAAATTATGTTAGTTGTAGAATTTCAAAACTGCTAAATTTTATCTTGAAAAATTAGTGCTTAAAACGGTAGCCTCAAAATCACAGCTTAGATCAGCCAAGCATGAAGCTGCTCTAATTATCTATGAGCCTAGACTAATGCTGCCCTGTATATAATCAGTTATTTGTTTTTCACTTATATGAGTGAATATATTGATATATCAAAAATATAATGTAAAATCAAATTTCTGTGATATATATATTTATATATCAATAGTTATATACATATAGATTTGATTTGCAAAGTGAGAAAGTGAATATTGATTATCTATTCTATTATCAACGAAGGTTTCTATGAAATTTTTAAAATGTTGAATATCAGAATATTTATTATATTTTATGTATTTATTTTGGGTTTTGGGTCAAATCTATAAGTGCTCAGGTCTTACTGGATAATACCTGGTGGTATAAGAATGGAACCAAGTCTGGTCGGGTACAAAATAAGCACTTGAACCTAACCATGTTCTACCTATCTGGTGACCTTTTTTTACATGTTAAGATACAAATTACTTAACTAAAGATCAAGATTTACCATTGTGAAAAATAAAATGTACTCTCACCTTTTTAGTTTGTAGGTAAAACTGACTAGTGGTTCATTCCTTTAGAGTTTTGTTTTTACGATCAGTCAAAAGTATCTCAACATTTCGGGGCTGGAGCAATAATAGCACAGTGGGTAGGTTGCTTTCTTTGCATGCTGTCAGACCAATTTCTATTCCTGACTTCACATATGGTCCTCTGAGCACGACTAAGAGTAATTCTTGAGTGTAGAATCAGGGATAACCCCTGACCACTGGATGTGGTCCCAAAAGAAAGCAAACAAACAAACAAGGAAACCTTTAAGAAACCTTGGGGAAAAAAGGGGGTATATCTCTGAGCATCCTAAATTCTAGCCATTCTTTGATTTGCAGGCAGGGGACGGGACATGACTTTGACACTCTTCCCTTGGTTGATAAGATTTCTCAGTAGAGCCACAATACTTCAAAATAGATACCATAAAAAAATAGATACCATACACAATGTAAATCTATGTTTATCTATTTGAATAGAAAAAAACTGAATGGTAGAATTCTAGCATTATGCACTCAGTAAGTATTTTGGTGCATGGATGTTTTGCATGTAAATGGAGAAAGTTAAGGTAAATTTTAATTGTGTAAAGTATTCAGAATGAAGCTTCCAAGCTTTGTATAGATTGATGGAAAATCAATTAACTATATTAATCCATTTGATTATATTTGAAAGGAAGAGGACATGTAGAAAATATATTTAGAAAGAAGCATTTGTCCTTTCTCCTCACACTCGATCCTGATCACTCTCCCCTCCTGTGCTTTTATTTTTTGATGACATTTTCATTTTTTTAATTTTTTTATTTAAGCACCATGGTTACAAGATTGTTCACAAGAGTTGTTTTTTCTCCCTCAGATAAAGTTGTTCATGATTAAGTTACAGTCATACAATGTACAACAACCTTCACCAGTGCACATTTCCTGTCAATGTCCCCAGTTTCCCTCTCACCCTCTCCCCTTCTTATATCTGGGCATATGTTGTTGTTGTTCTTGCTGCTGCTGTTGCTGCTGTTGTTGTTGTTCCTCTTCTTTCTTTTGTTCTTCTTCTTTTTTCTTTTCTTCTTTTTCTCTTCCTCCTCCTCCTCTTTCTTCTTCTTCTTCTTCTTCTTCTTCTTCTTCTTCTTCTTCTTCTTCTTCTTCTTCTTCTGCTTCTTCTTCTTCTTCTTCTTCTTCTTCTTCGTCGTCGTCGTCGTCGTCGTCTTTGTCTTCGTTGTCTTCTTCTTGACTTTTCACTTTTTTTTTCTTTTAAACACTTTGGTTTGCAATATAGTGCACATTTCATGCCAACAATGTCCCCAGTTTCCCGCCTACCCACCTTCCTGTGCTTTTAAAACAAGCTATTGGCCACTAGGTAATGAAAGCCTAACAGTGATTCAAATAGTTGTCAAACCACTGGAAAAAATGCTTCCTTTCCATTGTGCTTTTTTTGGACACTATAGAGATGGTAAATCATGAACTACATTATAAATATATCTCTTTTATGCCCAAACATTCAGTAGGAGGAAATGACATTTCTTTTATTACCTTGGTAAATGTTTTTAAGGTGTTTTACAAAAAGCCTTCTTTTTGTCAAAACTGCTTAGGATGCTGGGAATTTACTAGAAAACCTATAGCTAATAATATTTGGAAGAAAAAGGATATATGTTTATTCAGCTAATATGACAGATCAGCTTGAGTAGCTTGTGCTTTTTTTTCATTTCCCTGTCATTTTCTTGATCTTTTGTGTTATGGAAAGAGTGATAATTGAAGTTTACAAAGTTTATTTGCCATTATTGTCCATCAGCCAATTTTTTAAATCATTTTCCCCATCATTTGAACAAAGTCATAGAGCTCCAAATAAGAAAAACAATAATTAAAAGATTTCAAAAGAAAGAAAAATAAGATTTTTATAAAAATATGAACATCATTCTTAGGCTTTTGTGACTTAGCTGTTTGGCTTTCCCCCCTTACATAAGTAAACATTTCAAAAATTGTTATGCTTCCATTAATGGTAAATTTTTTTTGTTGTTTTTTTTTTTTGTTTTTGTATTTTTGGGCCACACCCAGCAGTGCTCAGGGGTTACTCCTGGCTGTCTGCTCAGAAATAGCTCCTGGCAGGCACGGGGGACCATATGGGACACCGGGATTCGAACCAACCACCTTTGGTCCTGGATCGGCTGCTTGCAAGGCAAACGCCGCTGTGCTATCTCTCCAGGCCCAATGGTAAATTTTTAATATAAATTCTTGGGGGTTACACCCAGCAGAGCTCCAAGGTTTTTGCTGGCTCTATGCTCAGGAATAACTCCTGATGTATTTGAGGGACCATATGGGATGCCAAGACTAGAACCTGGTTTGGCCATGTGCAAGGCAAGTGCCCTCCCAGTTATACTATTGCTTCAGCCCTTAACATGAATATATATGTAAGTATTTGTAAGATTGATGTTTAAAAGAAACTATTTGTGTTCCTAGTTACTTTTTACTCTTAGGCCCTACATTTCTTTACATAACTGGGTAGTAATTAAAATTTTAAAGTATTGTCCTAACGAACATTCTGTAAAAGTCAATTGCATATACAAAAATGTTACTGCCTGGTGGCTGGGGCAGAGCTACAGCACAGCAGGTAGCACAGCCTTGCACATGGCCTAACCAGGTCCTATTCTAGGCATCCAATAGGTCCCTGCGCCTGCCAGGAGTAATTTCTGAATGCATAGCCAGGAGTCACTCTTGAATGTGCTGGATGTGGCCCCCAAACAAAAACAAAACAAACAAACAAACAGATACCAGGAAACATTGGCAGTGAGATCTCAAGCTTTCTGGATAGATACGATTTTTTTAGAAGAGCTTTTCAGATAAAAGAAATTATTGCATAACCTAAACTAGGTAACAGGCTAGAAGTTAGCGTGCTGCTAAATTAAACAGAACTTTTTTTTTTTTTTTTTTTTTTTTTGGTTTTTGGGTCACACCTGGCAGTGCTCAGGGGTTATTCCTGGCTCCAGGCTCAGAAATTGCTCCTGGCAGGCACAGGGGACCATATGGGGCGCCGGGATTCGAACCGATGACCTCCTGCATGAAAGGCAAACGCCTTACCTCCATGCTATCTCTCCGGCCCCAAACAGAACTTTTAATAATAAGTGGTAACAGCAAATAGTACAGAATGGATACTAATGAAACTTCTACTTTCTGGATTTCTCTAAAACTACTGTAAGTATAAATTACCACACAGTCTCTATTTTTGTGGTAGCACACTGAAGGATATTTATGCTCTCTGTATTACTGCATTCTGGCTTGAAACTTCGTCTGTGGTTCCATCCATTGTTACCCGTGATGCTAGACTCTCCAGAGAGTTAAATACAGTGAGGCTGTATTTATGCGAAGCAAGTATTGCTTAGTCGTTCCAGAGGTTGTTTCATTGCTTATTACCTCCCACTTTGCTTCCAGCTGTATGTGTGTGGCAAAAGGAATTGTCCTAAAAAATATAGGCTTCCTTTGAACACAAACATGTATTTGTATACCAGAACGTCCTCAATCTCTCAACTTGGATGCTATTAATAATTGTACTTTGAAAAAGCTTTTAGAGCTTCGAGGGGGTTGGCACCCATCCTGTGGAAACTGACATGTACTTCCACAGGTTCTGTAAATGCATTAACAAAATCAATATGTATTAAAGTAAAAATGTAACTGGTAAGCTATCATTTTAACAGAAAACTTTAGTTTTTAGGTTAACACAGGAGATAAATTGTCCTATATCTGTTCAGAATCATTGGTGAACATAAACACTCTGGACTTTTTTTTAATGACTCCATTTAATTGAAAGATTACAAAGAGGCTGATGAACCACACAGTCATGGAATATTTATGTTGAAACCTAAAATCCTACTCATTTTAATTTGTTTGCCATGCTTAATGTATCTAAGAAACCAAAATGAAATTACAAATACTTATCTAATGTCTTAATTATACAAGATTAAAAAAATAAATTACTGACTTTTATACTAAGCAATGCCTGAGACAGATATTCTTACCATAAAAATAAAGTATCATTTGGTTAGTAGGAGTTATGGCAGATAATGCAGCAGTATTTAAAATCAGCTGCTTGGTACTATAAACGTTTTAAAATAATAAACAAATGAGGGAGGCTGGACTAAGGACTGTTCAAAATGATTAACCATGTGCTATATAAAGGAACACATGAATGATATTTGAGTGTTTAAATCTGGTCATAAAAACTCATTTGATTTTTATAACAGCATGTTCAGTGGTTACAAGCCCTTGTGACTTGAGCTAAAAATGTAAACTCCCATTGCAGAAAGGGCAGTAAAAAGGAAATAGTTTTGGACAGAATAAAAAATTAAAAAGTGTGTATGTATATGTACCTAGATGTATATTTATTAAAAATTACTGTTAAAAATTTTAATAAGTGATTGGTACTCAGAATTTTTGTTTCTGAAAAGGGAGGGGAAGTCTTCCCAAGCTGTGCTCAGAAGGCCACTGGCCACTTCCAGAAATACTCAGCCTATTAGACTGATCAATGCAAGCTCCCAGAGTACACAGCTTCTCAGGGCCATGCAATGCTAGGGACCACAGAGCAGCTCCATGATACTCAGGCAAAATTTTTCTTGTGATCTGAAAGAACCTATTCACCATTCCCTGCATACGAAACATATCTTATTGAAAGTGTGACTATTTAAGAAGTGATTTGTGTTTTTTTTTTCAATAAAAATGTGATAAAAATAGAATCTAAGCCTCTTTTAAGATGTGGCTCTAGTCTCCCTCCTCCCCACCCGAACCCCACAGAGAGACTTGGGACATTGGTGATGGGAATGTTGCACTGGTGATGGGTGGTGTTCTTTACATGACTGAAACCCAAACACAATCATGTATGTAATCAAGGTGTTTAAATAAATAAAAAAAAAGATAAAAAAGAAAAAAGAAAAAAAAAGATGTGGCTCTAAGGAATGAAAGGAGGAAAATGAAAAAGACAACCTGGAGGAGAGGAGAAGAAGCATGATAGAGTCAAGTAGGAAGAAACCACCATCAATTTATTCAAGGTTTTTGTGCGAAACACTGTGCCATTTAGGGATTTTGTTTGTTTTATCTTAGAAAAATTGCAACAGCTTTACAAGATCAGTCTTAGACTGCTTTTCTGTGGCTAGAGAGACAGTACAATGGGTAGAGCATTGGCCTTGCCCACAGCTGAGCAAATTTTCATCCTTAGCACTACATATGGTCTCCCAAATGTAGTGTCAGTAATAAATCCTGTGCACCATTGGAGGTGGCCCCAAATAGCAACATCCATAAAAACGATTGCTTTTCTCACAAATGTAGTAGCAGATATCAGTAATATTAAAATAAAAACAGAGAAATGTTTCCTGAGGACACACAGCAAGTAAATTCGAAAAAACTACTAGAAAGAAATTGAACCCTGGCTATATTCTCAAAATCTTGTCCATTTGCAAACTATGCATCCCTTGACATGCACCAGGAACACAGGCCAGACCCCCAGTGGTTAGGCTGATGAGTTGTTGTGGAGTGGAGTGGACAGGGGCCTGAGACAATTTTTCTAGTTTATCCAACCAGAAGGGAGTGGCAGCTCCATGACAGGGTCACAAAAGAGTATAGTGATCAGTTTTCAAGAATTTCTCCACCACTTTCATGGTTTTGTTTTGCCCTTCTGTCTCACAAGAATCTAGAAATTTCAAAGAAACCTTTCAAACCTATTCACAAGTGATTAAAAACATACCATCTACCTACCATTTGCCATGATAGAATAGCATTCCTGTAAGGGCAGGACTCCTGAATGCTCCCCACACACATATGCCAAAGTCAATGTGGTCTTCAATTATCATTTGGCAAACTGTGTTTTTGGTTTCTCCCCTGTTGAACAGTATTTTAGGAAAACTAGGAGACCTATCTTGTCGGCATGACAATGGCAGGCACCACCTTACAAATTGAGTGGCATTTCTAGCCAGTTTGTGGGCAACAGAGTGTGTGAAAGCACCACAAGTGTATGACCCCCTGTAGTGGACCCCATAGCTAAAATATCTGAGCACTAGAATCAAGTATGCATGGGGCTGGCGAGGTGGCGCTAGAGGTAAGGTGTCTGCCTTGCAAGCACTAGCCAAGGAAAGGACCACGGTTTGATCCCCCGGTGTCCCATATGGTCCCCCCAAGCCAGGGGCAATTTCTGAGCAGTAGCCAGGAATAACCCCTGAGCATCAAAAGGGTGTGGCCCGAAAAAACAAAAACAAAAAAAAGAATCAAGTATGCATAATCTGGTAAGCACCACAACTATGTATTTCAACAAATGTGTAACACAATTATGTATTTCAATATGTATGTAATCATTGGTCATTGTAACAGTAAAGAGGGAATTTTTTAAAGTAAAAATTATAACAAAACAGTAGGTGGAGGGAGGGGGTGGTAAAGATTACCAGGAGCAGTCTCTGAGCACCTAGTGGGAAGTGGCTTTCAAGACCCCTCGGAAGAAAAAAAAAGAAGTAAGAATAGTCTGTATCCTGATTTCCTGTTTTTTTAATGTCCTAAAATAGCAATCACCAGACTAAATACTTCTTTGTTGTTTTGGACTGTTAGTTTTGGGTAGGGTAAGAGAGTAATCCCACAGTGCTCAGAGGCCTCGGAGGTTACTTCAGGTGATATGTAGCCATCCAAACAGACTCATTCAATGCTCATTCTCAATGATAGGGCCAGCAGTGCTGGATGCCATATTGGGAGTACAGTGGAGGCAAAGGATACAATGCTAATAAACAAACTTCAATCTTTACACATGCATAATCCAGACCTCTGAACCCTGAGCTCTCTTCATTGTCTCCAGATTAATTAGAAAGAAAAACAAAAAGCACACAAAGCTTCCATACCATTTTAAGTAATATGTTCAATTTAAGTAATAGCATAAAGAAAAACATGCATAACTACTTCATAACGATCTCACAGTACTTTCACAACTTAGATTACCTTTTCATCCTCTCCACATCTGATGATAAATGGATCACACAACATCACTCCCATTTTATAATTGATGCAATGAGAGGTTAAGTGCCTGGCCACTGACAGCAACCAAGATGAGAGCAGGACTTAAGTCTTTTGTCCAAATCTGAGGTCCATTTTGCCTTCTCCTTATGGCTAAATTGCTACCTCAAAACTGCCTTTGACCTTAGTCCCCCTTAGCTATAAACATAGGGTTATTTCATAGCTATAAAAGCTGAAAATTTTATTACCTGAAGAATCAAGAGTCTTGTGTGTGTTTGGCATAATAATGCTTTAGAGAGTAGCAAAAATACTAGAAAACAGTCATCTAACTAGAGGTGACCAGTCTATGGGTCTAGGCTCTGGGACCAGGCCTATGAATTATGTATAGGAAAGCAATGAGAAACTATTTTTCTCTGACTGAGAATGACAGTAATGGCAGAAAATTTTTCCAGATTCATTTTGACTTAGTTCAATAATGGACACTTTGGGTTTTTTGGGTGGCTACACCCGGTGATGGTCAGGGATTACTCCTGGCTATGTGCTCAGAAATTGCTCCTGACTTGAAGGACCATATGGGATTCTGGGGATCAAACCTAGGTCTGTCCTGGGTTAGCTGCATGCAAGACAAATGCCATACCTCTGCTATCACTCTGGTCCCATTCCTTGACACTTTTTATGAGTTCTTTATGGTATTCTCTTATGAGCTCTCTGCTTCATAGTGCCTCTTATATTGTTTATCTGATGAATGTTAATATTCCTATTATACATATAAATTATTTTTGATCTATTATAAAATGATGTTTTTAGGGGGACAACTCCAAGTGTTCTAGATTTAGCCTTTCATGCCTTGTTGGAAAAGCGAATCATGCTGAAGCTATGTCATTAGCTATGTTTTCCTGCTAGTTGCTTAACACATGACATATTAAGTTCTGTAGCATTTGTCAGTATAAAATGGTAAATTTGAGATCCAGTAGTTCTTCACATCTGCTGCAAAGGGCCCCAAAATTCTAATGAGAAAAGACATTTTCAGTGCTATACTCATTGCAGTACTATTCATACAAACCAAAATTTGGAAGTTACCCAAGTGTCAAAGAACAGAATATTGGATAAAGAAAGAAACTGGTACATATTCTACAATGGAATATTATTCGACTATAAGGAAGACAAAATCATATCATTTGCACCTACATGAATTAATCTGGAAAGTATCAGACTGAGGGAAGTTAGTAAAAAGTTAGTAAAAAAAAAAAAAGTAAAAAGCTATAAGCCGATTTCCTTCATAAATGATATATAAAGAAACTCACTATAAATTAAACAAATTCACAAAAACAACAGAAACTGAACACTAGACTTTAGTAAGAAGCATATTGCTATACATGGATAGAACTGTGAATGTGGTGGTGGACAATGGGACAATAGTAGAGAAAATGGACATACTGGTGTAAGGTATGATGCTGAAATGTTGTGTGTATGAAACCCTACCATTGATATTATTGTAAATCATGGTACATAATTTACAAAGTAATTTACAAAGTTATTATAAAGGAAGACAGCTATGCTAATATTTATGTTTGACCCAAAATATAATTAATTTCATTTGTATTTCATAGTCATCATATGCTCCGAATAATCAACTGTTCTCTTTAATCCTTTACATAGTGGTTGGCAGAGCTGGTTTTCAATCCGTGCTGACTGAGTAAGTGAAGACTGAATTAAGTCTTAAAGAACAGTTGGTTACAGAACAGCTGGTAACATTCAGCTGGCTATAGAACAGTCTTACTGTAAACAAATATGAAAACAATATTTTCCAACTTAATTAAAAGTCTCAGGTGCTTCTGTGTTCATGTGTCTCTTTATTCTGCCATTTCTAATCAACTGAGTACAACGTGACAAGAGTTAGGAACTACCAAGGGAAGGGCAGTTCTGTCCAACAGATGTTATTTATATCATGGATATAAAATGAAAAAAAAAGTGTTCTTGTTTGTTAGGACACCTGTTTGGTCTTACCTACAAGTAATTCAAATGCCAAAAATTATTACTTTGGGTGTGGAAATGGCCTGTGAATACAGATTCACACATTCAAGCTAAGATTATACTTAAAGTGCTTCCTGATGGTGATATTTAATTCTAAAAATGGGGAAGTCTGCAGTTCACATTCTAAATCTAACATTACAATCATTCTGAGTTATTTTCAACTAGATGAAAAATAATAATAGGATGAGCTAGCTAATTTAAGTTCTAGAAGCAATTGTTTTATTTATGTTCTATACTAGAATGTTTTCTTTTGTAAACCAAAGCAAATTTTTTGTGGACTTTATATTTTAGAGCAGAAAATACCTGGCAAGATAAAGTTTTAAGAAAAAAATTTCTTTTCTTTTTTTTTCCCTTAAAATAATATCTTTATTTAAGCACCATGATTATAAGCATGATTGTAGTTGAGTTTCAGTCATAAACAGAACACCCCCCTTTACCAGTGCAGCATTCCCACCACCAATATGTCTAGTATTTTTCCAACCTAAATGAAATTTTCATCGATGTAAAATAAGACAAGATATCCATTATAATGACCCCCTAAGAAATAAGCTAGAAGCCCAAGAGTATCACAAGGTGTAGCCCCCAAACAAAGCAAAATAAAACGAATATTTTTAAAAACATAAACAACTAAATTTTATAAAATTACTTTTGAAATGTTCTATGTGACTGTTATATATCCTAAATAATACAACTGCTGAAAGATATCTAGGTATGTTCCAATCTTAATGTTTCATAATCATTTTAGGGCTTTTTTTGTTTGCTTTTAAAGATATTTAGAGAGCATGTATCAGATAACTGACAAAGTTAATCATGATACATTTGTTTTCAGGTAAGTGGAAGCAAACTTATTAAAAAAGGAAGAGAAAAAAAGGAAGAGAAAAAGAGTACAGTAACAAGGAAATTGTAAACATTATTGTGTCTTATATTGAGGTTATTAAGGCATTGTCAGAAAATCTAGTTAGGTTTTATTGATAGTTTCCTTCTCTGGCATACCCGAAGCTTTGGTCAGTTGGTGCTTTTGCAGAGAGCTATAGAGAGTGGTGAAGCAGGGTCACTGACTAAATGACAATTATGGGTGATGGTTGCAGCAGGCATGGCTTTGGCAGGTTGGGGATTTGGCCTGCTTTTAGGGCTTTTTTTAAAAAGTCTTGCTATTATACTAAACAAAACTATGTAAATATATGATCATGTTTTAGTGGGTAGTTTCTATACATTGTTATTGAATATGGAATCATATTAATTCAAATTTATATCAAATTAATCAATATAATTTTATTTAAGAAACAAATTAAGTATATTAAATATAGTATGTTATGTGTTTTAAGTAAAACCCACTTTTATCCATTTTTCAGGTAATATGAAGTTAAGAGGTGCTTTACCTTGATTCTCACTATGTAAGAGAACAATTTATAAATGTGTTATCATGACTGGCCTTTGTATCTGGGGCTTTTAATTTGTGGTTCTTATTAGAAAGACCTGGAAAGAAAAATAGTTGACCTATTTTTTTTCACGTAAATATGATACCAGGTCTTTGTTGCTTATGCTTTTTGTTGGCTTTTTTGTTCATTTATTTTGAGGGCCCTTATTTCTTCACAAGAAGAAAATGAATATAGTGGAGCAGAAGAAAAGAACTAAAAAATAAAATGGTTTGTGCAAAGGGGTAACCATGTCATTCAATGTTATTGCCAACTTGTATTATTGACTAAAATGGGACTTGACTAAAAGGAAAATTGGATTCATTTCAATAACTAATGAAGTATTAACTTTCAAAAATTCATTCATCTAATTGAAAATTCTACAAGTACTGGATTTATCAAAATAACTTCTCTCACCTATCCATCATATTATTGAAATATTTAACCTTAGTATTAAAACACTAACTTAATTATATCCTTATACCTGGTTGAATGGAATTACCACGTCCATTTTTTTTGTCATGGGCAGATGATACACGATAAAGTAATTCCTGTAATAAGAATTTTAAGATAATTGTTTAGCTGTGAACCATAATTTATTTCTTATCTGTAAAAGTAATCTCAACATTTAGATTTACTTGTTTTCTACTTAGACATACTAATCATGCATATTGACTAGAATCAATGTGTTACTATTTATAAAATATACAAGTAGCACTGTAACACTGTAATTATAGAAGGATAACACAATCTTGATGGGTAATCCTTCAAGAAAATAACTAATAAATAAACCAATTTTGTTCTAATTGAATACCATTCGAATTTATACTTGATCCTACTTTTCACAATCAAAAAACTATCTTTTTATTCCAAACTCAAGAATGATATTCTTCAGTATTTCATTCTTGTTTGCTATGTAAATAAATTCTTAACCTTTAAAGTAGCTAACAAAAATTTATACATATGATTTATAAGAGTAGTGTTATTTTTCCTCATGGAAAATGCATAGAAGGTGATATTTTTTGGGAAAATTTATATCTCCACCTCATTTTGATTAAGTAGTATAAAACTGGCTAAGAATGCAAATATGAGATAATACTAGTTCCGATATTTGTTATCTAGGTAATCTTGTTAAGATTATTTAATCTTTCTGTGCCTCTCAATTCTATTTTCTCTAAAATGGCAATAGTAAGATAACTACATAACATTGTTGTAAAGAAGAATTTAATATGGGTAAAATATAAAAATATTTTGGTAAGTGCTACTGTTATTATTTACAAGGATCATCAACTAAGATCTTATGAAAAGATGGAAACAACATTTCATAGTATCAAGGTTTCTTTGCACATATTAATATCTACTTTTGTCATATACATAGATGCAAAAACAATTTTTTAAGTAAAACGGATTTTATTAGGAGGGTACTGAGGAAGGGGAGAGAGAATAAGAAAGAAGAGAGAGAGAAGGGCCCGGAGAGATAGCACAGCGGTATTTGCCTTGCAAGCAGCCGATCCAGGACCAAAGGTGGTTGGTTCGAATCCCGGTGTCCCATATGGTCCCCCGTGCCTGCCAGGAGCTATTTCTGAGCAGACAGCCAGGAGTCACCCCTGAGCACCGCCGGGTGTGGCCCCCCCCAAAAAAAAAGAAGAGAGAGAGAAAAAGAGAGAGAGAGAATAATGAGTAACATGCTAAGGCTTGTTCAAAGGTGAAAAGAAAACCAATACATAACCCAGCATGAATGCATGAAAGCCCACATCTCAAGAGAGATGTAGGCAACATATGCTTCAACACCATGTACCCAGGCAACATATGTGCTAATAACACTTTTAAGTTATTCAGTCTTTTCTCCTCTCTTTTGATGATGCCACTATATAATGACCAGGGGTTACATACATGTTTGGCTAGAGCATTAATCAAGGATTGTACTTTGGGCCACAATATTTGCAGTACTTGCACAGCTTCACTACTGTTTGGTTATCAGAAGTAACTCGAGGTTCAGGAGGTCTCAGACAACAGAGATGCCAAGATTGCATTTGGAGTATGTAGTGATATGGGGATTAAACTCACAATCCTTTGATTCTTGCAAGTCAAGCACGTATTTCAGCCACTGAGGCTTCTGATTCCCCAAATTTTCTTTTTTTAAAAAAAAATCAGGGGCCGGAGAGATAGCATGGAGGTAAGGCGTTTGCCTCTCATGCAAAAGGTCATCGGTTCGAATCCCGGCGTCCCATATGGTCCCCCGTGCTCGCCAGGAGCGACTTCTGAGCATGGAGCCAGGAGTAACTCATGAGCACTGCCGGGTGAGACCCAAAAACCAAAAAAAAAAAAAAATCAACATGGGCCCGGAGAGATAGCACAGTGGTGTTTGCCTTGCAAGCAGCTGATCCAGGATCTAAGGTGGTTGGTTCGAATCCCAGTATCCAGTATGGTCCCCCGTGCCTGCCAGGAGCTATTTCTGAGCAGACAGCCAGGAGTAACCCCTGAGCAACGCCGGGTGTGGCCCAAAAGCAAACAAACAAACAAAAAAAAGAATCAACATAATATACTTTAAGAGTAAATACCACAATTACTTCAAAAATCTCAGACAATAATCCTATTTTTATTTGCTATCATTGTAAGTCACACATGCAAGGCAAGGGCTCTACCACTGTCATATTCCCAGATCTTCCCATATGTTGCTATAATTATTTAGTTTACATAATTTTTTAAATTTTATAAATTTCATGAGTGGTTTTGCTTCTGAGAGTGACATTCTCAAGCTGTCAGTTTAAAAGCAACGCTTCAGGGATCTAACAGATTGAAAGAAGAATATCTGGTTTCCTCTGCGTTCCAAGGGAAATATCTACTTCAGGAGAAAACAGTCATGTAGACCTTAAGGCTTTCAAGCATGAAAGGTTTCTTGTTCATCATTTTTCATTAATTTGCTTTGCAGCTTGCTGTTCCCCACAATGATGAATGGACCCGGTTTGCCAGAACCCTTGTGGAGATTCGTGCAAACAGAGCTGATTGTGAAGAAGAAGGCACCATGGAATTATCTGCCTAGTGGGAATGTGCTGCCCTCATCACAGTTCCCACATTCACATTCTAGAATCCAACGTCCCTTTGCAGTTCAGTTTGCTCATATTCAGTGTCCATTCAGTATCAGTATTGCCAGTATACACAGTTTGGGTGCTATGTTGTGCCAGCTATGCTCCAAGTATATATTACAAATGTTGTATCTTACTCTGATCTCCACTGACCTGAAATTCACCAGAGCATTTATATCTTTATATTTCTGTCTCAAAAACTAAATGGGTTGGAGGCAGAAGCCATTATGGATTTAGTTGTTGCTTTTTAACTGTTTAGTAGCTGAATTTAGTAGCTGAAAACCTCTGGTTAAATTTGTGCTTACATGCAGTTCTGGCATAGTCCTATTAAATCCATATGAAGCCAGATATGATTAGGTACAGATGTGGTGTGCCTCATGATATGGTACAGGGCCAAAGACTTGAGATGTGGTGTTTTACATGGTGACTCACATTATGAATGGATTTACTAGAAGAACATTGCTGCTCCTTATTTATTGTGGTGTGCTGCATGGAACATATTTATTTGAGAGCATTAAAATAAACGATCTTAGAGCATGTGTATAATGAGAGGTCTGTATTGTCTCTCTGCTGCTGGTGAGGTTATATTAAGTTCCAAATAACAATTACAGTATGCTGGTTCCACTGAGGACATGAAATCATTAGAGGTTTGTTACACTGAACAGAATGAATTTTAATGCTTATTATTTCTAGGTAGTTTAACAATATTTCAAATATAGCTGCTGTTGGTACTTGTCATTCAAGATAACATAGTCCAACAAGAGTCTGTGGTTCCCAAATATGACACAAATGTTGCCAATATAATGTTCCAAACCGGGCCTGTACCAGCACAGATATCTTTATATCCTTTCTTTGGAGAAAGCCTTGCTAGTATTCTGTTGCAATAGTAATGTGGGAAAGATACATTTGGACCATGTTAAAGACTGATAATGAAATTTTTGGCAGTTGATGTGACTATATTTAAACCAGAAATGTGAGTAGTTTTAGAAAAAGTACTTCTTTATCTCCATAAGGGACACTCTTGCATAAAGACTATTTCAAATGCAGGAGTAAGAAAAACAGTTTAAGATGAACAAATACAAAATGTTCTACACATTTCATTGTTTAAAAACTTTATACCAAAAAAATTTCAGTTATTACTATTGGACCAGAAAATAGAACTATAAAAGTTAATAGATATTTTTTCCAAAAAGTCATTTCATACCTACAGAGAATTAAAACAAACAGTAGTTGAGTCATAAAAAATATTAAAGGCAGGCTTTCAGTTTTTTAGGAAATTAATTTGCATGTCGCTTTATAGTTAGAAAGCCCTGCAACTGTGATTTTTTTTGTTTGTTTTTAAAAACTGGTACTTCTTTGTCAAGTGATCTGTGGTATATATATATTTGAGGTCCTTAATAAACAAATTAAATATTTAAAGATAAAATATGTGTCTGAAGTAGGTTTAAAAGCCATCTATTGATAAGTCCTAGAAAAATGTTTCTCAATCATATGCTAAAGGATTTAAGAATAAAGCAAAAATCCTTGAGTCACTAGTATAGACTAAACTCTGGATGATTTCATGAAAACTGCTAAGATGCAAAAATTACAGTCACTTGATAATTAAAAGAGTAGATCAGCATATATATTTTATTGTGGTAGCCAATTTTCAAGAGCATTCTTTTTGTGTAATGAAAACACATGCTAAATCCATATTAGCCTTTTATCAATGATGGAATTTGGAGGAAAATATACAAGGCCAGAAGAAGGCTATAAGAAAACATATTGCTTCCCTCTATGTCTCTTGGCACAATCAGTCTTGACCTCTAACCTGCTGAAAAAGTGATGTTACTCTAAAAGCTCCATTCATACTATGGTCCAATATGAATGACAATGTGATATTCCAAGAAATAATGACTGATATTGAATGAAAACTCACCTAAGGGAAGCTGGCTAGGGATATGTTGGGCTGCATAAGGAATTAAGAATATACTACTGGGGCCAGAGAGATAGCATGGAGGTAAGGCGTTTGCCTTCCATGCAGAAGGACCATGGCTCAAATCCCGGCCTGTCAGGAATGATTTCTGAGCTTAGAGCTCAGGCATTATTAGCTTGAGCCCTGCCGGGTGTGACTCAAACACCAATATACTGTATATTCTTTTTTTCTTTTTTTGGTTCTGGCAGGGGTCTCAAATTCAGTTTACCTGGGCGCCGCAGGAGGCAAAGTCGGGGTGATCCTTGAGTGCAAAGTCAGTAGTAAGCCTTAACATTGGGGGGTGTGACCCAAACAACTAAAACAAAACAAAACAAAAAAAGATTCCTCTAGGGCAGGGCCACAAAATGTTGTACCAACGGTCCTCGGGCCGCGAGTTTGAGACCCCTGAATATACCACTAAGGGATTAATGTCATTGGGATTGGATTTTGAAGGGTTCAATCAAGAGGTTCAAAACATAACACACTTGATTGAACTCTTCAAAATCCAATCCCAATGACATTGGGTTTTTTAGGCATGTGAAGTAAGAGCTAAACTAAAGGAAAGGCCAGGTATAGATCTTTACACCTGCCACACTCTTACCTCTTTATGATAGTAAATTTAAGAAAAATGACATTTCAGGGTTGAAAAAGGAAAATGGCAGAGATAAATGCCACTCTTAAAAGTTATAAACAGGGGCCGGTGAGGTGGCGCTAGAGGTAAGGTGTCTGCCTTGCAAGCACTAGCCAAGGAAGGACTGCGGTTAGATCCCCTGGCATCCCATATGATCCCCCAAGCCAGAGGCAATTTCTGAGCGCTTAGCCAGGAGTAACCCCTGAGTATCAAATGGGTGTGGCCCGAAAAACTAAAAAAAAAAAAGTTATAAACAAGGGCCAGGGAGATAGCACAGCAATAGGGCATTTGCCTTGCATGCCGAAGCTGACCCAGGATGGATGCTAGTTGGAATCCTGGCACCCCATATGGTCCTCTGAGCTAGCCAGGAGAAATTTCTGAGCACAGAGCCAGGAGTAACCCTGAGCGCTGCCAGTTGTGACCCAAAAACCAAAAAAAAAGGTTATAAAACAAACAGTGGTGGTCCCCAAAATATATCTCTTTCATACTCCAGTTTGGCTCCTTCACAAACTTTGATGGGTCTTGGGAGAGGCAAATTAGGAGAGAATGTAGAGAACTAAAAGTTCAATCAAGCAGCAGCTAGCTCTGCTTGATGTGACATCATTCTGAGAATAAATTCATAAGGTAGATGGCATATGGCCATTGATTAATGATTGTTCTCTTGTCAATTACCACCACTTTATAAAATCAAACAGCATCGCTAATTATATTTCCATTTACTGAGAAAGACAACAATATTCACTTACTGTTTGCTTAGGAACTATTAACATATCTTATTCTTTGTCATATTCCATAGAGGTCAAGACTTTTTGATCATCAACCAAGCATTACAGTTATCTATTAAATCATACTAGTTAGGCAAAGTGCTCAGATCAGCAGCATGTATACATATTGATTAGGCAGTATAACAAGAGTTAATTAGCACAACACCTTGGCAATCCTATTTTAGAGGTTGGAGGGTAGATTCAAAAATAGGGGGACATGTTTCTTCAGTTTATATTTTCAGAAATAAATAGAAGCATGCTGACATATCTATCACCTTCAATGGAGAAAAAACTTACTGAGATTTATAGTTTTCAACAATAAGAAAGAAGCATTTCACCTAGTAAATAATCTATGGGTTCTGAAGGTAATGCATTCTATTTCTAAGGATTGCTCTTGTTCCTATGTCAAGTGGCAGGCAATGATTTGGATGGGGCTCCGAACAGGAAAGGGTTTTGTAGCAGTGCACAGCAAGGAGCTCCACCCATTCAACCATTAGATTCTATGATATTGGAAAATAATCACACAAACTGAGAAACGGTGTTTCAAAGAGTTCATAACAGACCCCAGTAGGAAAATTACAATTCTGGCTTCTTGCACTTTGAAATAAGGCCATGGTACCTAAAGCAGTGAACTCCTAACTTTTGAGAAATGGTTTTCAGGCATCAGAGTGATAGTATAGTGGGTAGGATGCCAGCCTTGCACATGGCTGACCTAGATTCAAGCCCTGGTATCCCATAGAGTCCTCTGAGTGCCTGAGGGACTATTTGGGGTGCCAGGATCAAACCCAGGTTTGTTGCAGCAAGACAAGAGCTCTAGCCACTATACTATTACTCCACCAACACCCCATTCCTTTGTATTTGTAAGGGTTTTGTATTCTTATTTTATATCCTTAAGGAATATACTGTGTGTGTGTGTGTGTGTGTGTGTGTGTGTGTGTGTGTGTTTAAATTTCTTTAAGCACCATGATTAGAAAAATGTTCGTAGTTGGGTTTCGGTCATCAATGAACACCACCCTTCACCAGTGTAGTTTTTTCCAGCCACCAATGTTCCCTATTGCCACCTCCCCCACCCCTGCCTGTATTCAGGACAAGCATTCTATTTCTCTCTCTCACTATCATTGTCATGTTAGTTGTTAGTGAAATTATTTCTCTAACTGTGCTCACCACTCTTTGTGTAAGCTTCATATCATGGGCTGTCCTTTGGGCCCACATCTCTAGTGTCTCTGAGTATTATTACCATACTGTCTTTTATTTTTGTTAAATCTCACAGATGAGTGAGACTATTGTGTGAGTCTCTCTCCCCCTCTGACTCATTTCACTCAGCATGATAGTCTCCATGTCCATCTATGTATAGGAAAATATAACTACATATTTACTAACAGCTGCATGATATTTTAATATTTGTTGATATATGGCAGTTGGACTTGGAAATGCCCCTTGTATACCCCCCACTGCAATGACAGTTGATCCTGGATATGCTCCCCAGTACATGCCCCCCAAGACATGCCCCTTTATTACACCGGGTATAGAATCTGGTTCGCAGGAGGCCAGATATAAAGCATCAGAGATATGCTGCCTTCTTTATACCAATTCCTTTCTTTTTCTTTCTTGAACCCAAGCTTCCCACTGCCACCCCAGCTGGTGAATTTCCATCTGTTTCCCTCTCTCAGAAACCCCCAGGCAGTGGGCAGGCCTCAGGCTCCAGGAGTAATAAAAAAGATTCTTGGTTTCTACTTCTCTCTCAGTCCTGGGAGGGGGACGGGACACACCACTGCATGTTGGTGTCCCAGGGTGGGCATTGGCCCCACCCGGCAGCTGGGCCCCACGGGGACCTACAAGCCTTGCAGCACTGGGCCCTGGCAGACTTGAGCCTCTGCAGCCAACAGCCCTGCAGACCTGGCACTCTCCTGCCTCTGCCAGAGACAAGCAGCAGGCATACTTGTAGCTTACAATGGTAACCTGCTGGATAAAGGCAAATTTCTATAGTATTTCATTGTGTAGATGTACCACAGTTTCTTTAGTCACTCATCTGTTGTCCACATCTAGGTGTTTTTTTTTTTTTCTCTAGATTCTGGCTATTATAAATAGCGATGAAATGAATATAGGGATGCAGAGGAAAGTTTTGTATTGTGATTTTGTGTTCCTAGGGTATATCCCTAGGACTGGTATTGCTGGATCACATGGGAGCTCAGTATCTAGTGTTTTGAGGAATATCGATGTTGTTTTCCAAAAAGGCTTTACTAGATGACATTCCCAGCAGCAGTGAATGAAAGTTCCTTTCTCCCCACATCCCCACCAGTACTGATTGTTCTTGTTCTTTGTAATGTGTGTCAGTCTCTGTGGCATGAGAAATGAAAACTGAGTACCTCATTTCTGTTTTAATTTGTATCTCCTAATGTTTAGTGATGTGGAACATTTTTCATGTGCCTTTTAGCCGTCAGTATTTTTCTTTGAGCAAATGTTTGTTAATTTCTTCTCAAATTTGATGGGGTTAGATGCTTTTGTTTTTGCTAAATTCTGTCAGTACCTTGTATATCTTAAATATTATCCTTATTTCATGGGTATTAGGTGAATAGTTTCTCAATTCTGTGGGTGACCTTTGTCTCTGTTTCCTTTTAAGTGCAGAAGATTCTCAGTTTAATGTAGTCTCATTTATCTCTGTTTTCACTTGTTTAGATAGTTGTGTTTCCTTCTTGATGAAGCCTTAAAGAAAACTTGAAGAAGTCATAGAATGTTTTGCCTATATTTTCTTCTATATAACTTATTGTTTTAGGTCTAATATCAAGGTCTTTAATGATTTGTCTGTTGTGTATGGTGTTGATAGAGGTCTGAGTTTGTTGAGGTTTTTGTTTTTGTTTTTGTTTTTTACATGTGGCTGACCAGTTGTCCCAACATCACTTGTTTTGAGACTTTTATTACTAAATTTTGTATTTTTTGTCCTTTATCAAAGATTAACTGATTGTATATGAGTCATTCTCTGAATACTCAAGACTATTCCATTGATCTGGGTCTGTCTTTATTCTAATACTATGCTGTTTTAATGTCTTTTTGCTTTGTAGTACAATTTAAAGTTGGAGAAAGTGATGCCTCCCATCGTTTTTCCTTCTAAGAGTAGCATTAGCTATTTGTGGACGTTTGTTTTTCCAAATGAATTTCAGGAGTGTTTGATCCACTTCTTTGAAGAATATCATGGGAATCCTTAGTAGAATTGCATTAAATCTGTTTTCTTTGTAAACGTCCTTCACTTCTTCAGTTAAATAAATTTAAAGGTATTTGAATTTCTGTAGTGCTATTGAGAATTTGATCATTTTTTAATGTTCATTTCTTCTCTATCATTTATGTTTTATTTTTATGCCTGCCACTTTGCTATATGAATCTATTATTTCTAGGAGCTTATTGGTAAAGTGTTTAGGATTTCCTAAATATAGTATCATGTCATCTGCAAAAAGTGAGAAGAGCTTGATGTCTTCCTTTCCTATTTGTATGCCCTTAATATCTTTTTCTTGCCTAATTGCTATGGCAAGTACTTCCATACAGTGTTGAATAGGAGAGTCAAGAGTGGGCAGCCTTGTCTTGTTCCAGGTTTTAAAGGAAAGGCTGTTAGTTTTTCTCCATTGAGTATGTTATTTGCTATGGCATTAGAGTAAATAGCTATGACTGTATTGAGAAAAGTTCCTTCCATTTCATCTTGTTGAGAGTATTATTTTTTCCCATGAATGAGTGTTTTACCTTATCTCATGCTTTCTCTGCTTCTATTAATATGATCATATGACTTTTCTTTTTTTTTTGATGTTGTGTAATACTTTTTATTGACTTGCATATGTTAAACCATCCTTGCATCTCTGTAATGAGTCCCATTTGATCATAGTGTTTGCCCTTCTTGATCAGGCACTGGATCCTATTTGCTAGTATTTGTTGAAGATTTTTGCATTTGTATTCATCAGGGATGTTGGTCTGTAGTCCTTTATTGTGGCATATCTGTATGCTTTTTTGATCAGGGGGATGGCAGCTTCATAAAAACTATTTGGTATCATTTCTGTTTCTTCAATTTTCTTGAAGACAAAAATATGAGCAGTAAGTCCTCTTGAAATGTTTGAAAGATTCTTTAGTGAATCCATCTGGGATTGAGCTTTTGTTTTTGGGAAGATTTGATTACCATTTTAATTTTCTCAATAGGTATGGATATCTTCAAAAATAATAATTCTTGAGTGCAGGTGTAATCCCAGAATATTGCCAGATGCAGAGCCCTTCCCAATCTTCAAAAAAGAAATAGCTTATAGCAAGTTACTGGATTATGGTTGCAATAGAACTGATTTTTGAATGAAAAGATAAAGGACACACAAAAGCCTCCTTTTAAAGTAAATCCTATCAGTTTGACCAAATCATAATTGTAATAAGATCCAGTAGAAATATCTCAAAAGATAGACATTGTTCATCCATTTGAGCAGTCTCAAAAGCATATTATCAGCCAACAAAATTTTATCAGCATCCCTTATCCAGTCTTTCCTTTACAAACATTTGTGGGAAAGGTAGGTTTTATATATCTGAATAAAAAAATGTGAAAATTTCAGAACTTGGGTTTATGAATGAAATCTAAAAATGAATGCTAGATACGCATAGCAATATTCAAATGTGGCCTTGAAAGACAACAAAGATGGAAAAATTCCAAATAAAGTGAAGTTTCTATTAAGTTACTATCTTCCTACTTTTGTTGAAGAAGTGAGCAAAAGTACAAATACATTTTACCATACCAAACCAAGCTATCATCTCCCTCAGGACTTTTTACAAAAATCACTCATTTCGAGGCCAGAGATTTAGCATGGAGGCAGGATGTTTGCCTTGCATGCAGAAGGACAGTGGTTCGAATTACAGCATCCCACATGGTCCCCCAAGCTTGTCACGAGTAATTTCTGAGAGAAGAGCCAGGAATAACCCCACAGTGCTGATGGGTGTGCCCCCCATCAAACAAAACAAAAAATCACTGATTTCCTGCTTTGACATTTGAGCTGTTTGGTCTCTTCTCAGTCTAACAGTTTAAGTAGCCAATTCAATTCCTTTCTCAATATTTGAAATAAAGTGAAAATCATTATAATGACCCCTAGGCTCTATCTCTATATTATTTGATTTCAACTACCTCTCTCATCTAATATCATTTTACCAAAATACTAATTCATTTTGTTCACTCCAGTTCCTCACTATTCCTTTGACTCACAAAACACTTTCAGTCTTTATATTTTTTATTTCTTTCTTTATAAGATTAAAGTGCTTATCTAAAACACATAGTTTAAAATTCCTCCCTTTAATATAATTGAGGCTTTTTTTGAATGATTAATTTTTCTGCCATTTTAGTGATTCAACAGGTGTCTTAAATGGTATAACAGAAATGCCACTAAGAAGCAGCCATTGTTTAAAATGCCAGCAAACACAGTCAATGAGATTAAAAGTTTCTGATGTTCTCCACTACAGAAAGCACTGAGAGAAAAATTAAACAATGTAAAATTATAAGTTGTGGTCACACATAATTTGAAGTTCTAGGTCAAGTGTGAACTATTTCTTTGATTAGAAAGGAGTCTTATAAGTCACATTGTAAGGCAGAACAAAACTTGAAGCAGAAAATGTGGAGAAACTTCTTCTTTCATTGGAATAGAACTCTAAACAACAATATGATCATTTCATTTCCATCAGCAGGAAAACTGACAACTTTCTTCATTCTGAATTTTTCATTTTTCTATTATTACTCTAATGGTGTGTAAAGTAATTCAACACAAGAGCTGGCCCAAATGAAGAGGTGATTTTAGAAATCAAGCCTTAGAGCAGTGGTCCTCAAACTATGGCCCCCGGGCCACATATTGTATTTGTATCTGTTTTGTTTCTTCATTGCAAAATAAGTTATTTGCAGTGTGCATAAGAATTTGTTCATAAGTTTTGTTTTTACTATAGTCAGACCCTCCAATGGTCTGAGGGACAGTGAACTGACCCCCTGTTTAAAAAGTTTGAGGACCCCTGCCTTAGAGGAAGAAATGTAACACAGTGGGCTGAGCACTTGTTTTGCAAAAGGTCTGCTTGAGTTTGATTCCTGATGTTGCTTTCCATATGGTCCACGGATCACCCCTGGAGTAATTCCTGAAAGTAGAGCTGGGAATGACCACTGAAAATTGCTGGCCATAGCCAATAACAAACCCAAAAAAAAAATCTTACATGGAACAGCTAATTATCAGGAGATACTAGCTTTCTAATTAAGAAAGCCTATATCTCTTCTAAGAACTAGTATATGCAAATGGTTTAAGGAAATACATACACTGAAATACCACTTTTAATACAAGGTATTTTAAACCATATATATATCCATGTGTATAATTGTGTAATTTTGCCTTTTGCTTAGAAAGAAAATGTTAGAAGTATATGCTGATGACCAGTCAGTAATCTGCTTTTATTTATAATATAATGAAGGGGAGGTAGAAAACACAGTGGAAGATATCCTCTAACTTTAGAGGAAGTAGGAAACTTGTTGGGAATAGAGTAGACTTTTCCACCATTAGTGGTGACAGAGATTTTATGTCCAAAATTAATTCCAGAAAAATCCCACATTCTGTAAACTTTCTCCATTCCCCCAGATGCATTCTGAGGCCAAGTACCCATAGATACTTACTTTTAACTTGGTTTTCCATTATTTCCAACTTTTGTTGAAGAATGGCATTTTCTAATTATAGCAGAGAATTTTAAGATGGTCCAATTCATTTAGCATGATATCACATTACACTATAACAGTTTGTAAATTTACCTCTGCCTTTTTCCACATTACCTTCCAATTTTAAACCAATGGAGCAAATGCTTCAAGTTTACCTTAAACCTCCCTTCACTGACTTTAATAGGCTATAAAACAGTCTAAAATGAAATTCAAAAGGTTTGTCAGGACTCACCTGGTACTCAGGCTTTGGAATTCTTTGAGATAGTTGAGTATTTAACTCTTTGCAAATGAGGGGCCAGATCAAGATGGTAAGGTGTTTGCTGGGAAACCATCTGATCCCCAGAACATTGAAGGGTAGAGTAACACCTGAGCAATGACCCATGTGTCCTGTATGCCCCCGTCCCCAAAAGAAAGTAAACCAAACCTAGGGCATATAAAATCCCTCTTTATTTTTCAAAGCTTACAATGGTATTAAGTAGTGGGGACAAGAAGAGATTCTGGGAAGAAAACTATCATAAAACCTTTCTGCATTTTAGTTTTGCTGAGAACCGTCACAGGGAAAAGGCAGGGCTTGGCTGCTGTTATACCTGAACCTCAAATATGACTCCCTCTTTTGCTAGTTGAGTGATGTAAGATTTTTAATTTTGAATATAGCTTTCCTCATTTCTAGTCAGTAAAATAGTGCCTATGAAAGGTTGTGGGAGGACTTGAGGTCATGTCTAGCTTGTAAAAGCATTTATTTAATGAATCCATCCTGGATTCTGTCCCATTTGATATCAGCCAAACACACAGTGAGAGCTGCAGTAAAGATGGCCACAGAGGTAGGAGTGATAGTGGCAGTGTTTTCATCGGTCTTCTCCCATTAAGGAATACTTCCCTTTCCCAACGTTTTACATGACAGGTCATGAAGGTAGTCCAGAGAGTTCACCTTGCCTTGCCTTGTATGCTTCTGATCCCCTTAAATTCATCAGCACCAAATATGGTTCTCTCAGTACTGAACCCGCCTCCCCAACCACCAAGATCATAGTGCATTTGCCCAAGTCTCTTTTGACAACCTTTTTTTCCCTTACTCAAAATGATCTTGTTCTGTGCATTGAGGCGTGGTGTTTGATCCTTGGTTTTCTTCTATACGGTGTATCCGGTTGGTCGTATTGCCTCACCAGCCTAATGCTCAGGAAGTGCATGTGGAGCACTTCCAAGGAAGGAGAAATCAGTGTCACCGGTTAGTCAGCCCTCTGGTGCTGTGACTAGAGTCTCTGAAGTAGATGGAACTGGAGTCCAGCCCTAGGCGCAACAGATTAACTCATCCCAGGAAGGTGGCTGGAAGTACCAGAATGGGCTATACATTTAATTGCGCTCCTTCTGCGAAACCAGAGATCTACTACTTGGAACTATACTTGCAGTTCACATCTGTGAACTGGACACTTGGCTGCGTTGGGGAAAAAAAGGAGAAAGAGAAGGAATTCATTCTTTTTGTCCTGCAGATTAGAAAGGCCCAAAGGCTTGTTTTCCTGATTGTCAGTGCCATTGAAAGGGTCAGACATAAAAGTCATCCCCCTTAAGATAATCACAAAAAGAGCTAAACATTTTCTCAGCGATGTTTATTGTTTATTAGTTTCAGGACCACACCCTGAGGTACTTATGGCTTTCTCCTTGCTCATGCTCAGTGATCACAAATGTAGTGCTGGGGATGAAACAGGATCCTCTGAATCCATGGCAAGCATTTTAACCCATTTACTATCTCACTGACTCCTAATTAGCAACGTTTAAATTTGATTTGCGTGTATTTACTTACAGGCAGTAACCGGCTCCAGAGAAAAGGCTGTCTTCAATGGGGTTAGATGTGGAATAGATAATATAGCTCATGTGCAAATAAAGCTTGTGTGTAAAATAAAACATTAGACCTGTTCTAATACAAATTCAAATATCCTCCCCAAGGGTAGGTGGCTTGTCCAGCCAAATCAAAGCAGTGGTGGGCACCAGAGCGCTGGTGGCCAGACCAGTGTGACCTTGAGGAGCAAGCCTCAGACAGGCACAATTAGTGGGTCTTCTTAACTTTCCCTCTAAAGTTATTCGAGGGGACTGTGGTTTTTTTTTTTTGCTTTAGGCAAAGACCCCTTAACAGCCGGGAATCTAAAAACAAACAACATTATTTTATTAGGTTACCCCAGCAGATGAAAGCAGAGTGTTCCATTTGGACTCTTTTTGGAGTCAATTAATGCATTAGCTAAAAACAAACCCTTCTGAAAGAGAGTTCCTGTTGTTCCCAACATCATCTAAGGGAACTTTAACCACTGTGCTCAAGTTCCAGAAGAGGAACAGAAAATAAACGTTGTGACTATATAGAATTAATTGACAAGAAAACTTTAAATGATAGATCTCAACCCTAATATAGCATTTTCTTTTTTGCTCAAAAGGCATTTTAAGAAAAAGTTACTTATACTTTTTTGGTTTTTTTTTGTTTTTTGTTTGTTTTTGGTTTTTTGGGTCACACCCGGCAGCGCTCAGGGATTACTCCTGGCTCTATGCTCAGAAATCGCCCCTGGCAGGCACAGGGGGAACCATATGGTATGCCGGGATTCGAATCACCGTCCCTCTGCATGAAAGTTAAATGCTTTACCTCCATGCTATCTCTCCGGCCCCCAAAGTTACTTATTTTAAAATTTTTTTTTTTTTTTTTGGTTTGAGGACCTATATGGTGGTTCTCAGGGTTTACTCTCTAATCTGTGTAGGGAATCTTCCAGTAGTGTTTAGAGAACCATAGGTGGTGCTGAGGATTTGATCTGGGATTGGTTGATGCAATATAGTTGATGCAACTTTAACCCCTATCTTATCTCTTCACTTCTACAACTTTATTTTGTTTTTAATGTTGTTGTTTGGGGTACTATACCCAATGGTGTTCAGGGGTTACTCCTGGTCATACTTAGGGGACCATATGAAATGCCGGGGATAAAACTCAGTAGGTTACATGCAAGGCAAATGCCCTACCCACTATACTATTGCTCCAAACTCCTACAGCCTAATTTTTAAAGGAGATCTAGGAAACTTAAGTCTAAGTTTATATAATTTTCTGATTAAAACTGAACAATTAGAACCTATATATCAGAAATAAAACTATAGCTTCCTTAATAAAAATGTATTTATGACTTATAAATATATGATTGTGATCGTTTTCAGCTATGTCATTAATTATAATAGAAGAAAAGGTCTATAAAGTGGAACATAATAAATTTTGCAGTGGGAAAATATTTCTCAAAAATATGTCATCTATCCATCCATCCACTCATCTACCTATCCATCTATCATATCATAACCAAATGTCCACTAAGTTTCAGGTAAGTAGAATTATACCCAGATATAGGACCCACCCTCCTGAAGTCTTCATAACAAGTAAAGAAGAACTTCTAATGAGGGTAAGGCTATTTCCAAAAAGTAAAGCAAAAAGGCATGTCACGTTTATGGCAGAATTATTTATGGAAAAAGATTTACTTTTTTTTACCAGGGAATGTTATTTTTTGTTTATGAACCATGACTGACTATGCTCAGGAATCACTCCTGGCACTCTTGATATGCTTGAGAATCATATGGGTTGCTAGGGTTTGAGACTGAGTCAGCCACATACAAGGCAAGTGGCTTACTCACTGAACTATCTGGCCCCATCTTTTAAAAATCTTTGAAGGGAAGACAGTACAGTGATAAGGCACTTGCCTTGCATACATCTGACTCTGGCTCAATCTCTATACCACATATAGATCCAGAACTACCAGGAATGGTTGCTGAGTATAGAACCAGCAGTAAGCTCTGAGCTGTATCCCCAACCCTAAAATTTTAGAAAAAAGCATATCCTGAAAATGTTTCATTACCAAAATTTAAAACAAGATTTTCTTTAATGGCAAGCATATAAATTCATCTTCAAAAGCATGGATCTTGGGGTAAAAGGTTCAGATTAGGAGAGCTTTATAAAGTGGTTGCAATGCAGGGGTTACCGCATTCCAGTGATTTTGCTTTATCTACCTGAAGCATTCCAAGGTGACTTGCTGAATAGCTGTCACTATAGCTGTAACAGTTTCAAGCACAATTTGCTCCTGTTTTTATTCCCCACTCACTAAAGTTATGTGCTGTTAAACATTTCCAGAAGACTGTCAAATTGTAAGCATCCTGAGGTTTACATAGGCCACACCATTAAATAATACATAAGCACAAAATTTTAAACATTGTTTTCCAGCAATGGTAAATATTTTAGCTAAGTAAAAACTGAAGCCTGAAATGCAATAAGCATTTAAATGAATCCTTTCTGTGCCAGAATTCTTATTTTCCCCTGTGCAACCCTGGCTCTGGGATTAAGGCAACCCCAGGGAGTTCAGCAAATGGTTGTGGGTTATGAGGTGTAGCATGAGCTTGGCGACAGCATGCCACCCAGCCTCAAGAAACCCAGTCACAACTGGAACCCAAGAATCAGTGTGTTCACTTTGTGGTCAGGTTCACATTTTTTCCCCCTTATTGGACAAAAAATACCTGCTAAGAAAGTCAGGCCTTTCCTCTAGCCCCAGGCAATCATGAGGTGGGCTAAGGGCAAAACTGAAAGACTGGAGCTGGCAGAGCCAAGGGAGGCTGGACCCCTTGGGTGGGCAGGCATGCCTGCGAAAGTTATACGACTTTTAGTTCCTCAGTATCAAGAAGGGATGGCTAACTGCAGAGCGGCAGCCACAGCACTGGCAAACTATTGTGCCATCACTTCAGGAAAAAGGAAAACCAGAACAAATTTGAGGTGGTTTTCACCACAGACTAACTGCAGTCCTATTCAAAGATGTCACAGTCACACCACCCACCAAGCAGAACTCAGATGGAAATTAGGCCTCCTTCAGACTGTCTCAGTTGGCTACTACCTAACAGAACTAAGTAACCAAAAGCTTTCAAGGTGAAACTATATTGTGATTTCCTGATTATCTTTAGCTTTCATTTGCTATAAGATATTTACTCTCAGTTTCAAGTAAATCTTTTTTTTTTTTTTTTTTTTTTTTTTTTGGTTTTTGGGCCACACCCGGCAGTGTTCAGGGATTACTTCTGGCTATCTGATCAGAAATAGCTCATGGCAGGCACGGGGGACCATATAGGACGCTGGGATTCAAACCAACCACCTTAGGTCCTGGGTCGGCTGCTTGCAAGGCAAACGCTGCTGTGCTATCTCTCCAACCACAGTAGTAAATCTACGTAAAGGCAAGACACTCTCACCAAATACAAGAGATTCTGGGTCCAGAGTGATAGCACAGCAAATAGGCTTTGCATGTGGCTGACCTGGGTTCAACCGCTGAAACCCCCAGCCTGCCAGAAGTAGTTTCTGAGTGTAAAACCAGGCATAAATCCTGTGTGGCCTCAAAACCAAAATAATAATGATAATAATAATAATAATATAATAATAATAATAATAATAAATAATAATAGTAATAATAAAAAGAGACATTAAAGGAAGCAGGGAGGACAATATAGAATTACTGACATTGGATCTGTATTTAAGACATGAATATATGATCTTTAAAAAAATGTCAAGTGGGCTGGAGAGATAGCACAGTGGTAGGGCATTTGCCTTGCAAGCAGCAGATCCAGAATGGACGGTGGTTTGAATCCCGGCATCCCATATGGTCCCTGTGACAGTCAGGAGTGATTTCTGAGAGTAGAGCCAGAAGTAACCCTGAGTGCTGCTGGGTGTAACCCCAAAACCAACCATCCCCCTCAAAACAAAAAGTCAAGAAAAGTGAAGGATGCAGAAATGCACACATAGGAATTTTTTCTACCCTCAAATGACCAAAATGTGAATTCAACACTACTCAAATTTCTAGGACATAATACCGAAAGAAAAATATAAATATACATATCCTGTTGAACAGAGTTTGGGAGTGAGGAAGAGGGTCTCAGGTTTTAACAAGGCCAAATCATGGAGGAAGGCATGTATGCATTTGTTCTAATGCTAGTGAAAATCACAACATTTTCACCCACTTTAAAAAAGTTCAGACTTGGGGCCGGGAAGGTGGCACTAGAGGTAAGTGTCTGCCTTGCAAGCGCTAGAGCAGGACGATCCTCCAGTGTCCCATATGGTCCCCCCAAGTCAGGGGCAATTTCTGAGCACATAGCCAGGAGTAACCCTGAGCGTCAAATGGGTGTGGCCCAAAAAGCAAAAAAAAAAAAAAGTTCAGACTTGTAGAATGTGTTTCCTCATTTTTATTTTTAGGAGTAAGTCTGAATAGTTTGCTATGTCACTTGTTTTTCCAGGATTAAATGTAGATTCTCTTACTCATGCTATACACTGGTGTATATTGAAAACAAGGGTACATGTTACTTTGATGAGAAACCAGAAGGACATTATCTATGTCAGTGTGAACAAAATCTCTCTCAATGTGAATTACAGAGCCCACTGCCAAGACTATTGTCATTTATCACATGACATACATAAAAACAAATGACCAAATAGCGTTAAACATTGTTTATTTACTCCTTTCCAAACACATAGCCTTCTTCTGACCATTAAGCACAATACCACAAATTAAATAAAAATGAAAAATGTTAATATTAGAGAATATTTCTTTTACATGATTCAAGATAATGTAGAATTTAAAAGCAAACAAGAGCCAATTATGAGGATGGTAAGGCTCAGAGAATTAGGATTAGCAGTCAAGAGGGCATGTACTTCTCTATTGTACACTGAAAACAGAATCAGCCTGTGTACATCATGTCAGCAGTTATTCAAAATAGTCCACCCTGGAGAGGTGTGATATCTTATCATTTCTTTGTCCAAAATATAAAATGCTATGAGTACTTCCCTAAAGTACAAGAATTTCTTGTACGTGGTATCAGTAACAATATGATTCTTAGTTATCTTCAATGTGATTTTCATTACAAAAAATGTTTCACATAGAAGTTGCATAACATAATTCAGAGGCAAAATAAAGTACATCCTTTAAACACAAAGCCAGATTGGCTATTTATAATAATCTATCATTCTTTCAGTATTTTTTGTTATAAATATGCACCCAGCTTCCCACTGAGTCAAACATACATGAAACAATTTGCCCTGAACATTAAGATTGCTTTTCAGTAACTTCTTTGGGACTAAAATCCTATTCAAAAAAGAATAACTCTAATTTCCATTCAGCCAAACTAATTTCTAAATTATTTTAGCATTGATCAAAACCCAATAAATGTCTGATACATAGGTTTGTGAGCAGAGGCACCCCAAAGTAGAAATAAGTCAAAATAATTTTACAATGATCTTGCTAAAAGAGCACACAGTAGATAAATGATTTCACTTTATAAAAAGCCCTTAGTAGAATTTTAAACTAGAAATGCAAGTTAAGTGAAAAAAAAAAAAATCACTCCAATCCAAGGTGCTATGTTCTTTCCTGCAGTAACCACAAAGCAGCAGCAATATCCCAGGCTCAGTCCTCCTAGAGTCTTTCACTTTTCAGTAACTTTTGAGGTAGATGACTTGAAGAGAGGTAGGTAAAGTCCAAATTTATTTTCAATTCCTGCAAATGTTGTGACTGCCAGTTTATAGCCTCCAACATGATCAGGATTGGGAGTAGGCATTGTGAGCCCAGATTTAGAGCCTGATCCTGATCCTGTGTGTTTCCTGAAAGAAGAGAAAATGGAACGTGAATTTTGTTTTATTTGTTCTATTTTGTTTATTTTTTTATTTTATTTTTTTTGGGTCACATCCGGCGGTGCTCAGGGGTTACTCCTGGCTGTCTGCTCACAAATAGCTCCTGGCAGGCACGGGGGACCATTTGGGACACCGGGATTTGAACCAACCACCTTAGGTCCTGGATCGGCTGCTTGCAAGGCAAACGCCACTGTGCTATCTCTCCAGGCCCCTATTTTGTTTATTTTAATGGGGCTACAAATACTATTTGGAAACTGATGACTCTGCATCATAAAGAAACTGTGAAATTCTAATTAGTTATATGTTCCTTTTTGAAATGAGTTAGTGTGATTCCATTCTGGTATCTTTTCTCCTCTTCCCTTTATTGTTGTAAGAAGAGGAATGTAGGTGGCATATTTGGTTGTGATAGTCTTGCATTCTGGTTGTGGTGCTCAGGAGGAATACTTGGTTGTAGTGCTTCATGATTTTAGTTGTGGTATTTGTCCACATCATAGTGTAAGTGTAAGTGTGTGTGTGTGTGTGTGTGTGTGTGTGTGTGTGTGTGTGTGTGTGTGTGTGTGTGTGTGTAATGTGTGTGTGTAGATTTTTGGTGCTCAGAATTTACTCCTTGTTCTGTGGTCAAGGATTACTCCTGGCAATGCTCAGGGGCTATCTATGGTATCAGGGATTATATACAGGGCTAAAAACATTAGACCTTACTACATTTTGTACTACATCATAGTACAAAATGGCATATTTTGCAGTGGTACAGGGATATGCCAAGTGGTGCCCAGGATCAAGTCTACAAAACAGGTGCTCTGAGCTATCCGTGAGCTATCAATGGGCCCTTCTTTCCATATTTTCTATTGCATCATAAAGACTAGAGTGCCAGATATTTCTCAATAAGGTCTGACCATTAAAAGATGCAGACTTAGGGAGCCGGAGAGATAGCATAGAGGTAAGGTGTTTGCCTTTCATGCAGAAGGTCGGTGGTTCGAATCCTGGCATCCCTTATGGTCCTGTGCCTGGCAGGGGCGATTTCTGAGCATAGAGCCAGGAGTAACCCCGAGTGCTGCCAGGTGTGACTCCCCCACCAAAAAAGAAAAACAAAAAAAAAAAGATGCAGACTTAGCAAGTATACTCACACTCCTCCAAAATCGATGTAGAACCATCGCTGTAGCAATTCATAGGTCAGCAAAGTCACACCAAATTGGGGAGAGGATCTAAACACACGGGCTTTGAAAAAAAGGGGGAGATAACAAAGACAATTAGATATAACATATTCACAATTTTTTTTCCAAAGGTTTAGTTAAAAACAACTTTTTCCATACCAGCAGCTCCTTTCCACAAAGCCTTTGGGCCTTCTTCCCGCAGAATCTTCCTAAAGCAGTCTATCACACCATTGTAAGTAGTCTGGCCAGCCCTGGCAGCCACCTGTAATCGAGTCTTGATAACATCAGCAGGGGTCACTAAGGATGCCGCAGGCATACCTGCAGGAGTGACAGTGCATCACAGTCTGGTCACATATTCACTATATAAAAATAACTGTGCTCTAAACAGATGGTCTTGGGAAAAAAGTTAAGAACCCAATGAAATCAAATTCCAATTTCACTGTCCTCTCTAGGAAACACAGCAGTGACTATATTGTTGGTGTAATGGAGAGTCTTATACACTTACATGTACTTCTCACCTCTCCTCATCACCTCTCCTTCTTATGTATACATTCCTTAAAATGTTAAGGAATTATTTTCAATAACACTATTTCAAGAAATCAAAAATATATGGGGAAAGACTGGTTCCTTTTTTCCTTTCACATTGAAATTAGAAACTTGAAAAGTTAATAGGTCCGATTTTTCAGAGGTGAAGCTTGTTATGTGTTTCCTCTTCATGCTTTTCTGTGGCTGCTGGCAGTCACAGGAGGTGCTTCTAGCACACATACAGCCACCCCCTCGCCCCAAAACCTCTCTGGTTACACCAGAAAAAGGGTACTGATAGCTAAACAAATAATGTGTGTGTGTGTGTGTGTGTGTGTGTGTGTGTGTGTGTGCGCGCGCGCGTGTTGGAGTAGGGTGAGCAATTCTCAGGATTTCTTTTTCTTCATCCTGACATCTCTAGAAAAGAAATATTTGAGAGAAAATTTAAATTTTATATGGTTGATAACCAATGAAAAATGAACAACAACAACCAAAAAAAAAAAAACTATCCAAAATTAACAGTGGGAAATTTTTCTACAGTCACTTTACCCAAAATTGGGCAGCCCATGTTTATATTTTTGAAAAGAAACACTGTACTAAGAAGACACTGTCTCTTATGGTTTTATTACTTTTCCATTATGAACATATTCCAAACCAAATTGGTCAAATGCAGATGCATAAATCTCCTTTGCTTTTTTTAAGGCTTAATAATTCTGTAAGAATTTCTTTCCAAACCAACGTGGTCTGGCTCACAACGACATCTTATCCTTCTAACAGACAGCTTTAAAGTTACAGCATACATGTGTGTCTGAGGAAATCTGCATACTACTTGGTTGCATTTATACTACTAAGCTGCATCTCTTCCTCTTTCCTCATGACTCAGCTCCTTGAACATAACTCTTAAATAGCACTTTTTTGCCTATAAAATGCATCACATTATTTTACACGCTGAAAAGCTCATTTTATACCCAGTGCTTCACTGGATAAGTCATACTGAATTTCCTATTAACTTGGAGGAATTATTTAACTTGGAGCCAGGAATTTATCCTCCAACATAATTGAAGGAAACATGAAAAATGCTTAGAAACCCACTGCAGTCACACTACCAATCTTGTCTTACTTCCTGATTTAGAAAAAGTTTAGCAAGGCTGTTTTAGAAATGCAACAACCTTTACTATGGTATATGGACATGTCAGAGTGTGACCCTAAAGGCAGAAAAGAAAGAAAATGAATAAGTAGTAATTTTCCTTTTGTTAGGAAGTTTTCATAGAGTGGAAAGCAGGGAACAAAAACTGATGTGTTGAATAAAACTACTAAAAGAAACATGCAAGATGTTTAGTACATTTTCTAGAAAGCTTATTGGTATCGTGTGGAGTGCTTAAGGATCAATTTGCATGTGATTCTCATCTTCATACATTTTTCTAGGGAGGAATCTCCCAGTTTTCCTAGGAAAAAGCTACTGGGGCTTGTGAGAAACTATAGATACATACATCCTTTGGCCAGGGGCTCTCCAGTGTGGAGATTTTCTATTTTAACCTGTGGAACAGCATCCAAATGCTCTGAACAAATTGGGAAAAAAAGCAAATGCCAGAGAGCTTAGGATCTCTGGTATTTTTAGAGCCAGGGTTGGCAAATATTCTGAGTGATTTTGCCTGGTTTCTCCTGGTTTCTGAAATCTAAGGCAACATTACCCAAATAGCCTAATTTTCTAAAAAATATAAGGAAACTAGAGGTAAAAAAAAATAGACCAACTTTCTGATACATATACTTTTGTGATGAGGCAAATGTAGACTCATATGGGACCACCTTTGAGGCTGAGACAATTTGGGGTGTTCTCCTATAACCAAAATATAAGTTATATTTTTCAAGGGAACCCAGAAATAGGGGGATTAATGTTTATTTGCAAATTAAAAAAAAAAGCAGAGGATAGAGTGATAGCATAGTGGTAGGGAGTTTGCCTTGCATGTGGATGACCCAGGACAGGCCTGGGTTTGATCCCTTGTAATCCCATATGGTCCCCTGGACCTGCCAGGAACAATTTCTGAGTGCAGAGCCAGGAGTAATACCTGAGTACCACTGGGTGTGCTCCTCAAAACAAAGAAATAAACAAGCAAAAACAAAGCAAATAAAGTACAAGTTCGAGGCAAATTCTTAATTTTCATAAACATAAAGTATTTGCAAAGAATGCATTTCTCAGTTTAAGGAATACAAAAAATCTTTATTTTAGATCAGATTTTCCAAATCTACTTCTAATTTTTATATATCTATTTAATATATAAACTTCTAAGTGAAAACATTCTGCTTTGGAAAGAGAAACTATCACATTCTCATCATTCTTTTATGGTGATGTTTTATGAGACAATATTATGTTGAAAATCCAGAGACGTTGGTAAGTGCTGGATATGTTTCTATTTTAAAAACCTAATTTTGGAGACTGTGTGTCACCTGTGTGTGTTTCTCTACTGTCCTGTGTCCTGAACCTCTCCTGAGTGGGCTGAGAAGGGCCCAACAAAATCACTCTCCTAGAGGCTCTAGAAGAGCATGGCCACTCTTATTTGCTTCATGGCCGTGTGCTCTTTCTAACGAATGAACCCCACCATAACACGCAGAAAAAAATCACACTATAAGTGTGACAATGGGGAAACCTTGCAGGCAAACACCATGCACAGAGAATGAATATGATAGCTCTGATGACACAAAAGAATACCAACCATCTGATTAACCTCTCAGATAAGGAGTTTAGAATAGAAATATGGAGGATCCTCATGAAAATAAAAAAAAAATAGCTCTAGCTGAACAGAACACAAACACAGAAATCAGAAAATTCCAAACTGAAATAATAGATCTGAAAAACATGGTAGCTCAACTGAAAAACTCAATGGACAGCCTCTCCAGCAGGGTAACAAGAGCCGAGGACAGAATCAGTGAACTAGAAGATCAAATGCAGAATAACTCCATACAGCAGAAGAGACTGGAAAAGAAGCTAAGGCAAATAATCATACAATGGAAAAAGTACTCAAAGAATGTGAACAGATTAAAATAGATGTCTTTGATAAACTCAATAGAAACAACATAAGAATCATTGGAGCCCCAGAGGCCCAGGAAGGGGATCCACAGGAAGAATCAACAGTCAAAGACATCATCACGGAGAAACTCCCAGAGCTAATGACTGCATGCAATCAAATTCTGCATGCCCGAAGAGTAACAGCTAAAAGAGAAACACCCCAAGACATATTCTAGTCAAAATGATGAATCCTACAGATAGAGATAGAATACTGAAAGCAGCAAGATCAAAAAGAGAAATTACATTCAAAGGAGCATCCATAAGATTTACAGCAGACATGTCACAAGAAACTCTCAAGTCCAGAAGACAGTGTTGGGATATTGTGACAAGACTGAATGAAATGGAGGCTTCACCTAGAATATGGCACCCAGCTCGACTCAAGTTCAGGTTTGAAGGAAGGATACATACCTTCACGGATAAGCAACAACTCAAAAACTTCACAGATGCAAAGCCAGCCTTAAAGGAAAAACTGAGAAGTCTACTTTAAGGGTTGTGTTAAATTTAACTTGAGAATAGTACACAAGATTTTAAACACAGTGGTTAATTTACTCAAGAAAACAAACTATTGCTAAGGACTTAAAAGTCTATTACTTTCTGCACACAAATGGCTTGGTCCTATGCTTTAAAACAGATTTTTTAAAGACATTTACTTAGTAAAAATTCTTGCTATGTTTTTGAAATCAACTTCAATAAACCTACATTCTTTCAAAAAAAAAAAAGACAGGACAGACCAACAAACACACCAAACTTATACACAAAGATGACATTAAATCCTATGACAATCATCTCCCTCAATGTCAATGGACTAAATGCACCAATTAAGAGACACAGAGTGGTAAAATGGATCAAAAAGATGAACCCAACCTTCTGCTGCCTACAAAAAACACATCTGAATAGTCAGAACAAACATAGACTCAAAATCAAAGGCTGGAGGAAAATCATTCAAGCAAACAATATACATAAAAAAGCTGAGGTGGCCATATTAATATCTCATTAACACCAACTTTAGACTCGGAAAGGTTGTAAGGAACAAAAAATGGACACTTTGTAGTAATCAAGGGATATGTGCAACAGGAAGAAAATTACACTACTAAACACTTATGCACCTCAATGAGAGACCAGCAAATTATCAAGTACAATTACTGACAAATTGAAAGAAATATCAATAATAACACAATAATTGTGGGAGACCTCAACATGGCCCTGTCAACACTTTATAGGTCAACCAAACTGACACCCAACAAAAACATACTAGCCCTGAAAAGAGAAATGGAAGAAAGAGGACTAGTAGATAATATAGGACACTCCATCCCCAGCAACCTGGTTATACATTCTTCTCAATGTACATGGGTCATTCTCCAGGATAGACCACATGCGTGGCACATAAAAACATACCTCCATAAAATCAAGAGGATAGAAATTTTGCAGGCTACCTTCACTGACCACAAGGCTCTGAAATTAAGATGTGAACTACAAAGGGACACAGAAGGAAATATTTCAACAACTGGAAATTAAAGTCTGCTTACTGAACAACTAGTGGGCTCCGAGATAAAATCAAAGAGGAAATGAAAGGGCCCAGAGAGATAGCACAGCGGCGTTTGCCTTGCAAGCAGCCAATCCAGGACCTAAGGTAGTTGGTTCGAATCCCGGTGTCCCATATGGTTCCCCGTGCCTAGCCAGGAGCTATTTCTGAGCAGACAGCCAGGAGTAACCCTAAGCACCTAGGGGTTTTACCCAAAAACCAAAAAAAAAAAAAAAAAAAAAAAAAGAGGGAAATAAAAATATAAATGCCGTTTAATCATTTAAAATTGCTATACTTATTTATAGTAATATTTACAGGTATGTATTTTTTAAACCTTTCCTGTTTTAGTCTTTATATGTTACTTTTTTCTTAGACTTCAGATGATATAATATTTTTTCACAACTTGTCTGGAAATGTGTTTTTTACGATGGGGGACTGATACCATTCACAATGATTACAGACTTATGCTGTTATTCAGGCCACATTTTATTTTCTCAGGTTTCTAGTTATTTTCTTTTTGATTGTCTACTTTCCGTGGCTAAAATACATAAATATTATATGTACTTAATACAGTTATACTACTGCAATGTACACAATTAATTAGCATTTCCATCCATTTTCAATGCAAAGGGAGGCTTTAATAAACTTACAAGTTTGACCTTCCTTAACTGCATCTGTCTTGAGAAATAACCTTGTTATACTAAAATACAAATATTGAAGTTTGTAATTATTTAGACCTACTCTCAGCTCTGTTTTATATAGTCTACATTTTCTTTCTCCTTAAATTTTTTCTTGTATCGCTTCAGAGGAAGTCTGTTGGGGCAACATTTGAGAACATGCACAGGACAGAGTAATTTTAGTTTTGTATTTCTTCCAAAATGCTAACAGGAAGAATACATAACTGAGATTCAAGATATCCTCTTTTCAAGCACTTTACAAGTATCCAGAGAGATAGTACATGCTTGTCTTTATGTGAGATGCTGGTTCAAACTCTGGTACCTCTTATGGTCTCTATAGCCCACTAGTGAGCCCTAAGAGTAGCTGGGTGTGGTCCGAAAACAACAAAAAAGTATTCAATATAATGGATGATAAGAAGATCAATCTTCAGTTATTGATTTGTATTTTTCTCTGTTTTTATATTTTTCTCTAGGAAATTCATTTTAGCTAGATAGAAGACTTCACCAATTAACCCTAATAGATGTTGAATTCCTTTTTTTTTTTTTTTTTTAGTTTTTGGGGCCACACCCATTTGATGCTTAGGGGTTACTCCTGGCTAAGTGTTCAGACATCGCGCCTGGCTTGGGGGGACCATATGGGACGTCGGGGGATTGAACCACTGTCCTTCCTTGGCTAGCGCTTGCAAGGCAGACACCTCGCCAGCCCCGAATTTCCTATTTTTTATGCTATTTTTCCATATTTGAGTTTTCCCCTTCCACAAAGCTTTGTTTTATTTTGTTTTAGGGTTATGCTTGACAATGCTCAGGGCTTACTCCTAGCTCTGCAACCCCTGTGGGCTCAGGGGACTATAGGGGATGGACATGAGATGCTGGACATACAAACTGGGTTGGCTATTGTCACCTAGTTCTCTACTATACGAGAGGGCCATATCTTATATCTTATTTATGAATGAAAGTCTGTTATTTTAGATTTTTGTCTATTGCACATTATTGACTGAGTGTAAGGGGATCAAAGTTGGCCAGCATGAGGACCTGTCTCATTTCTGAAATGTGGAGATCTATACTATAGAAAAGTAATTTTTTAAACCCTACCTCACCCCACTTTTGAAAGAAAATACTTTACCTTCTGCATTTGTGAAAAAGGTTTGAATGTACTTTAAGACTTGTCCTGATGTCCTTTGGTTCCTTACACATAACCTCTCCTGGCAAGGACAGTCCTTTAGGCTCTGTGCTTTTATATTGAATTCAAACACTGCCCAATGCTCCATATAAAGGAGAAAAGAGAGCCAAGTGAATCTCCTTTCATCAGTATGTGCAGTTCTTCAACCCTTGTTAATGACTGTTCCTAAAATCTACACTCTCCTGCCCCTTTGCCCTCAGCCAACAACAGACATTCTATTGTTCATACAGAGGTTAAAATTTTCTGGTTCAGTTCTTACAGTAAGAGGCATTTTTCCTGCTGGCATTTTGTGCTATGGAATCTTACACTCCAATTTTAGAGTCAATACGGTTGTCAAGATAGCACCAACCTTATCTTTTAAGGGCGAGTACTAACATTTCCTAGTAGTCATTTGTATGTTTGTTTTTAACGTTCAGAGGTGTTTTGGGGGAAAGAAGTGGTGGATGCATATGTTCAGTCTTTGGATTACAAAGTCTCTATTATTATTGTATTAATGGATCAAAAATTATTTTTACTTTTTGAGGGGGGCGGCATCACCTAGCAGTGCTTAGGTTTTAATCCTGGCTCTGTGTTCAGGGATAAATTCTGAAAGTGCTTGGGCAACAATATATGATATCAGGGATATAAGTGGAATTGACTGAATGCAAAGCAAATGTCTTAACCTCTGTACTATTTCTCCAGTCCCCCAAATTACTTTTAAATTATCTTAAGTTTTATGTCCAAATAATTAACAAATTTATGCCAATAGCCCCTTTCCCCTAATTATAGCACATTTGTTAAAAATAAAAACGACCAGACAGTATACATCTTGGGACCAATAAAAAAGCCCTAGTTTAGGGTTTGAACTATGACTTGCACAATAAGCATGATCCCCAGTCCCAAAGGTCTGACAGAGACAACTGCAACAGAATGGGCCTTCTGGAAGCACAAAGAAAGACGCTAACCTAGGTGCCATCCTAGGTTCAGTGCAAAGACCAAGGTCACCAACCACAGAAGATGGAATAAAACGACACTGAGGTAACAGAACCTCTAGAACCACAAAGACTGACCTCACCATAAGTCCTACCTCAGGATCTGTGCAGATACTGAGACCTCTAAACACAGAGCTCTGAGTGTATCACCCTGGACAGAACAGAAGTCTTCCACACACCAAAAAACACCACCGGGAGAATAAATGATCCTGAGCAAAGTCTAGAGCTGATCCCATGACAGTATACTCCAAGGACAGAGAAACCTCATATTTCTTAGGCCATGTGAATTCCTTTTCGAATGACCCCAATATTTACTGTGCCAGGGCAGGAGGGGAAAAAACAAAAATACAAAAAGCACAAAACCTTGGTATTTTATATATAGGTATATATATGTGTGTGTATATATATATATATATATATACATATATATCTTTTACCTTCATTTATTATTGTTATTATTATTTTTATTTACCTATCTATTTTGGTCGATTTCTCTGTTTGGGTGTGATTATTGAAATCGTCGTCCCCAATTATACTTATTTTTTTCTATTCTTTTCTTTTCCCTCGTTATGTGCTATGCCATGTTTCTTATTTCAAGACCATGGCGTGTTTTTGGTTTGTTTGTTTGTTTTTGTTTTGTTTTTTGTTTATTTGTTTGTCTGTTTTGCTTTGTTTTTTGGCTGTTTTTTGTGGTGCTTATCGATATAGCTGGAGTCCTCACTGGATAATTGACACTTTTTTTGGTACTGGTGGAGTGTTTCACCTTCTTTCTCTCCTTCATCTCCCAAATTGATGATGAGAGCCTCTAGAAGGATTCCACCCATTTTGGGAGTATTAGACTCTTACCCCAGTTTATTTATCTTCTCCTTTTCAGGCAAAACCACGCAACTTGAACTAGCTAGTCTTGCCTACAGTTAGAGGGGGAGATAAGGGAGGCATCAAGACCAAACAGGTGCAAGACTACTAAGTAGTGGGTTGGATACAGAGGGGACCACATATTCTAGCCGCCCTGGGGGTGAGGGAAGAGGAAATGGGAGGTAGGACAACAACGGAGGGGTAGGGAGGACAATTTGGGGATGGGAATCCCCCCTGATTTTATGTAAATATGTACCTAAAATGTTATTGTCAACAATATGTAAGACCCTATGATCAAAATAAAAATTATATTAAAAAAAAAGCCCTATGATCAATAGCACACATATAAAACTTCCATAAATATATATTCAACAACTTTTAAGGATAGTCCTGAATAGGGCAAGAGAGAAAGTCACAGGATGGTAAGGCACTTGCTTTGCATGTGATGGTGGTAGCTGCAATCATGGTTCAAATTCAACACACACACACAAACACACACACACACACACACACACACACACACACACACACACAGAGTTCCTTGAGCATTGTCAAGTCTTACTCCTGTGTAAAGACCTAGAAATAGTCCCAGAACACCAATGGTTGTGGCCCAAAGCCAATAAAAGAAGGGATATTCCTGAATAACAGCTTAGTTTTAATTAATTCAAAGATAAAAGTTTGACTTTTTCTAGTAGTTTCTCATTCTGATAAATTAATTAGTGCATTAATTAGTTCATTCTGTAATACATAAGTATTAGATTTTATTTTTGATATTATCTATTGAAATACTGAAAAAGCCTCATGAATGCAAATATAATGATTATTAGAGACTAAAATTTGCCTAGTTAATTTCAGGCTCATTGCTTCAATCAACACTTTTATAACACACTGATATACTCTGGCTTACAAACTTAAGTTTCCATGTTGTTTAGTCTTACTCAACGCCGTGAAATACTATATTCCCAGCATTTCAAGATATTGCCAGTTTCACTTCTTTCTTTCTGTCTTTTTTTCTTGTCTTTCTTCTTTCTTCTTTTTTCTTTCTTTCTTCTTTCTCTTTTTTTCTTCTTTCTTTCTCTTCTTTTCTTTCTTTCTTCTTTCTTTCTTTCTCTTTCTTTCTTTCTTTCTTTCTTTCTTTCTTTCTTTCTTTTCTTTTCTTTCTTCTTTTTCTTCTTCTTTCTCTCTCTTCTTTCTTTTTCTTCCTTCCTTCCTTCCTTCCTTCCTTCCTTCCTTCCTTCCTTCCTTCCTTCCTTCTTTCTTTCTTTCTTTCTCTCTCTTCTTTCTTTTTCTTTTTCTTCCTTCCTTCCTTCTTTCTTTCTTTCTTTCTTTCTTTCTTTCTCTCTTTCTTTCTTTCTTTCTTTCTTTCTTTTTCTTCTTTTTTCTCTCTCTTCTTTCTTTCTTTCTTCTTCTTCCTTCCTTCCTTCTTTCTTTCTTTCTTTTTTTTCTTTTTTCTTCTTCTTCTCTTTCTCTTTTTCTTTTCCTTCTTTCTTTTTCTTTCTTCTTTCTTTCTTTCTTTCTTCTTCTTTCTTCTTCCTTTCTTTCTCTCTCTTCTTTCTTTTTATTTTCCTTCCTTCCTTCCTTCCTTTCCTTCCTTCCTTCCTTCTTCCTTCCTTCCTTCCTTCTTCTTTCTTTCTTTCTTTTTTCTTTCTCTTTCTTTTTCTTTCTTTCTTTCTTCTCTTCTCTTTCTTTCTTTCTTTTTTTCTTTCTTTCTTTTTCTTCTTTTTTCTTCTTCTTTCTTTCTTTCTTTCTTTCTTTCTTTCTTTCTCTTTCCTTTCCTTCTTTCTTTTCTTTTCTTTCTCCCCCTCTCCCCAGTAATATTCAGGGATTAATCCTGCCTCTGTACTCAGTAATCACTCAATCACTCCTGGCAGACTCTGGGGACCTAATGGGAGCTGGGAAACAAACCTGGTACATCCTTGTACAAGGTAAGCACCCTACTTGCTGTACTATCACTCTGGCCCCAAGTAAAACTTGTAGAAAATGATGGTACTTACTAAGAGGTATTACTATTAGATCATAGAAAATATGATTATATTCATTTAATCTCAGATCCAACATTTTATAAGATTCCACAAAAACATTTTGTTATGCAGCAATAAATACTAATATAGATGTATCTGCAAAATAACTAAAATCGCAGCAGCATAAGGATGTAAATACTTTCACACTTTATTTTTTAAGTTTTTAAATTTTTTTTTTTTTTTTGTTTTTTTTGGGTCACACCTGGCGGTGCTCAGGGGTTACTCCTGGCTGTCTGCTAAGAAATCGCTCCTGGCAGGCACGGGGGACCATATGGGACACCGGGATTTGAACCAACCACCTTTGGTCCTGGATCGGCTGCTTGCAAGGCAAACACCACTGTGCTATCTCTCCGGGCCCATTTTTAAATTTTTTCTTCAAAATTACAAACATGCTTGCAGTTGGGCCTCAGTTATACTTTAAAGTATAACATGGTAATACCATGAAAACAATTGTACCTTTCACTAGGAAACTTACTTTAGAAACACTTTCTTCAAAAAAATTCAAAATAAAGAAAAAAAACACACAAAGATTTGTTTTTATAATACTATGTATTTTATTTTTCATTAAAGTTTAAACTAAAAAAAATTTAGTTAACTGATAAACTTGTATCTAAAGTGGGAGATAGCAAGCACCTTCTAAGAGCCCCAAACAAAACCTCAACATTCTTGTTTTATGTGGTGTGTGTGTGGTGGGGGTGGGCATATCTGTGTTTAAGACTTATTTCTTACTCTTTGCTTAGAGATCATCCTGACAAGGCTAATGGGACCATATGTGGTGTCAAATAAGACATTTTTCTCCCTTCCAGAACAAAATCTTAACCCTTATACTATCTCTCTCATCTTTTTATTTAGGCTTCACATGCCATATAATAATAAAAAAACCTCTGAACTTTTAAAATTGCTTAATATGTGCCACATATTTTCTTGATATTTATTTATTTATTTATTTATTGGGTTGCACCCAGGTGTACTCCAGCATACTCCTGGCTCAGCACTCAGGGATTACCTCTAGTAGGATGTCAGTGATTAAACCTGAGTCAGCCATATTTAAAGCAAGAGACTTTCCCTCTGTACTATCTCTCTGGCTCTCTACAAATTATGATTGTTCTGATCTAAAAATCTAATAATTCATTTAATCCTCATAATAATCTTGTGAGACTATGACTTGTTTGTTTGTTTTGGGGGCCACACTTCTGGCTTTGCACTCTGAAATACTCCTGGAGGTTTTCTGGGGACCATATGGGATGCCAAAGATCGAACAGGTGTTGGCTGGATGCAAAGCAAATGCCCTACCCGCTGTACTAATACTCTAGTTCCAACTAATACTATTCTTAATGCTTCATTTAGATAGTAAAACAAGCAAACAGGATTGAATTAATTGTATCAGTTATACAGTCCTGAGTGGAAAAATTGAAATTTGAATCTGGGTAGTCTGACTACATGTCACCTTCCACTAACCATAGTGATTAGCTATTTCTTCAGATATGAAGTCAAATTTCACATGCAAATAGTAAGCACAGCATGTACACATTATGTATAGCCTTGTTAAAAAACCAGAGAAATTAGCAAAAACTGCTAAATAGGGACTATCTTAGTAAATAATAAAAAACATATTACTTACCTTTCAAACTTTTCAAATTGGACAACAATATATGAATAACATAAATAGAAGAAAAATAGTAAATATTCAGGGGAAAATATTCTGGTAGCATGGTTGTCTCAGAAACTTTTATCCACAATAGGTAGAGCTATCTTCAGCAAGAGAAGAATTAAAAGCACTTTTTTTTTGTGGAAAATAGGGTTGAAGAGAGTTTTGACTTTTGATCTGAGAGCTTATACTTTTGTTCTGATTTCACAAATGATGTTTGGAGTGATTTATAATCAATTTCTTAGCTATTGGTAATATTTATTGACTATTTGCTATATGCTAGGTGCCATGGTAAGACCTTTACAAGGATGCTAAGGTATTTTTATTTTTTAATGCTTTAATGTTTGAACCCATCTGGAGAGTTAAATAGGATAGTTCTAGCAACTTTAGGTTCTCTGGACAAAGAGGAGCATCTAAGAACAAATTGATTCCTGTAGAAATCACCACACGTCCTCTAGATACTAATATTAAGAACAAAAGTTAAGCTCAGTATCTTATGTTTCCTATGGATATTTCATCACATTACAGTCCTTTCTTGGGTTCAATTAACATATATTTTATTACTATAATCTCACACATCTAGGAAGAATCAGGTATCTAATAGAACCAAGTCTCTCAGTTTCTTTTGTCTAAATAATAAAAATTATTACCTAAAGGTGGAGCCTTTATTTTTTATTTTTGTTACATATGATAACTCATAGCAAAATAGTTTTATTTTTATGTTGTTAAGTAAAACTATACAATGATATAGAACTTGCTCTCTCTCTCCTCCCCCCTTTGTTCTCCCCCACTTCTCAGGCCATGTCCTGAACTATTAGTACCTACCCCTTCTCTTTTCAGATCCTGCCCCCTGCTCTCACTTTCTACTCCCTGCCACCCTCATAGGTTCCATACAATGTATAAAAAAAAAAAGAAAAAAATGGTATAGAACTTTACGTGGAATCCAATAAAATTGAATTCTAGTGTCACAAAATATACTAATTTTTTGGGGGGGCCACACCCGGCGATGCTCAGGGGTTACTCCTGGCTGTCTGCTCAGAAATAGCTCCTGGCAGGCACAGGGGACCATATGGAACACCGGGATTCGAACCAACCACCTTCGGTCCTGGATCGGCTGCTTGCAAGGCAAATGCCACTGTGCTATCTCTCCGGGCCCAAATATACTAATTTTTAATGAAAAGAAATTAGACCTGAGCTGGAGAGAAAGCCTAATAGGCTGGAGAACATGCTTTGCATGTGAGAAGATCAGATTTGATCCAAGAACCTGTGGGAGCAATTCTGGAGTACTGAATAAACCAGAATTAGCACCCATCATTTCAATGTGTGATCCAAAAACAAACAAAGAGGAAAGAAAGTATACCTATAAATAACTAATAACCTAACCTGTTACAAATAAGATTTCCTGCTTCTTTTCATTAGCTATTCAGAATAATAAGTTATCTTATATTCTCATATATGCCCAGTCAAGAAATATAAGCAAAAAAAATATCCAGAGTAGAGGGAAGGAGGGAGGTAACAGAGGTCTGTGAAGGAACTCACCAGCTATGGCACCAGCTAAGAGCAGGCTTCCAGGACTAATATGACCATCTTCATTTGTAAAGGAAGATTTCATGTGAGCATAACAGGGGAAGTATATGGCAGAGAAAGGAATGTCTCGCAAGAAGCATGCCTTGGCACCCTGTAAATTTGTGAAAAACAAAACAAAATAAGAACAACATGAAATACATATTCCATCAAGAAGAGATTTTCTGGGGCTGGAGAGATTATACAGTGGGTAAAGTACTTTTCTTGTATATGCTCAGCCAAGGCTCAATTTCTGGCACCATGTACAGTCCCCCATGCACCATCCAGAGTGATGCCTGAGCATAGAACAGGAGTCTGGAGTAAACGCTAAGCATAGTGAGATAGTCAAAAACAAACAAACAATAATCAAAAACCAGAAAATAAATGAAAAGCTTCTTTGGAACTTCAGAACAAAGTAACTTGGAGAAGAACAAATGCGTACTCACACTTTGAAAGGTGAATAGGAAAATTTTTCTTTAAGTAATCAAATTAAAATTTTGTTTTAAAATATAAATTATTGGGGCTGAAGCAGTGGTACAAGTGGTAAGGTGTCTGGCTTGCTCACGCTAGCCTAGGAGAGACCTCAGTTCGATTCCCCCATGTCCCATATGGCCGTCCAAGACAGGAGTGATTTCTGAGTACATAGCCAGGAGTAACCCTTGAGAGTCACTGGGTGTGGTCCAAAATTATATGCATATATATAATATATATAAATTATAAAAAAGTATTGTGTAGTGTGAGGAAAGGGGGAATACTTATTTATTTTTATGATAACTTATCTATTAAAACATTTGGGGGGCCGGCAACGTGGCGCTAGAGGTAAGGTTTCTGCCTTGTAAGCGCTAGCCAAGGAAGGACCACAGTTCGATCCCCCCGCCATCTCATATGGTCCCCCCAAGCCAGGGGCAATTTCTGAGCGCTTATCCAGGAGTAACCCCTGAGCATCAAACGGGTGTGGCCGAAAAACCAAAAAAAGAATTTATTTTTTATTTTTTTGTTCTGTTTTGTGGCTATATCTAGCAATGTTGAAGGCACACTCATATGCTCAAAGATCACTCTTGTAGGATTTGGAAGATCATATGGATATCAAACCCAGGTCAGATAAATGCAAAGCAAATACTTTACCCACAGTACACAGAAATATTTCTCTGGCTCCAAATTTTGGACTTCTGCCTCAGAATTATAAGTTCCTATTGATAATTTCAAGAAGAAATTATTTCTAGAAGATGGGTATAAAAACCAGGATGTAACATTGTTTACACACTAGTAAGTAGATTACATTAAATGACAAGACAAAAGTTTGGTTTTCATGTTGTGTAGAATGCTGGTGAATATATTATTTCCCAGAAATATATTATTTCCCAGAATATATTGTTTCCCAGAAAAATTACATAAGTATAATTACACACATTTTCAAGGGACTCTTGGATTTCCTATTTAACTCATTCCCAATTACTTGAAACTTACAGAATTACAAAATAATAATTCCTATTTTATAGACTAGATATCTAGAAAAACTCTTACACATTAATAACTGTGTATAAAGCAGCCAGCTAGTGGAGCAAAGTTTTCATTAAATAATTTCTGTTGTAAAAAATAATGCTATGTGGAAGTAAACTTTGTAATATCAAAGAACTGATGTGTGCCTAGAACACATTGAAGGGAAACAGTACCTGGAGACTGAACAAAACAAGACTAAGTGACAACAAAATCAAAGAGAAAAAAAAAAATCCTTAAAATGATGAAAATGAAGATTCAAACTTCCAGTATCTATAGGACACAGCAAAAGGGGAAAGAGGAAACTAACAATACAGGCATCATAAGGAAGAAGAAAATGCTCAGATCAAAAACCTAAACATACCACTGGAAAGTCAAAACCATATAGCAAATGAATGAATCTCAAAACTAGCACAAGGAAGGAAGTAATAAAAATTAGAAAATAATTAATGATGTAAATTAAAAAAAAGCAATGCAAATAGTCAATGAAATTAAGATCTGGTTCTTAAAAAACAACAAGCAAACCTTTGGATAGACATAGGAAGAGGAAAAATGCTCAAATCAGATGAGAAACAAAAAGGGGGAAATTATACAACAATTCAGAAATTCAATATAACATGACAACTTATAAAAGATTTTAACAGTTAAGCTAAAGAACCTTACAAAAGTCAGTGCTGGTGGGAATGTGGGGGAGAAAGAAACTCTCATTCACTGCTGGTGAGAATGCTGTCTAGTCCAGCCTTTATGGAAAACAATATGGAGATTCCTCAGAAAAAATGAAAATTGAGCTCTCAGAGGATCCAGCTATATCACTCCTAGGAATATACTCTAGGAACATAAAATTTCAATACAAAAATGCCTTCTGCACATCTATATTCATTGTGGTGCTATTTACAATAGCCAGGATTTGGAAGCAACCCAGATGCTTGACAACAGATGAGTGGCTAAAGAAGCTGTGGTACATATATACAATGGAATACTATGCAACTGTCAGGAAAAATGAAGTCATGAAATTTTCCTATACATGGATGAACATGGAAACTATTATGCTGAGTGAAATAAGTCAGAGGGAAAGAGATAGATACAGAATAGTCTCAGTCATCTGTGGGATTTAAGAAAAATAAAAGATATTATTGTAATAATACCCAAAGACAATAGAGATCAGGGCTGGCAGGACTGGCCTATGATGAAAATAGTAGTGTGTGAGAGAAATAGAATGCCTGTCTCAAACATAGGCAGGGGGTGAGGGAAGCAGAAAGATGGGGGGCATTGGTGGTGGGAAGGTTGCACTGGTGAAAAGGTGTGTTCTTTTTCTTTTTAACTGAAACCCAACTGTAAACATGCTTGTGACCATGGGGCTTAAAATAAAGATATTATAAACAAAATTGAAGAGAGATAAGATAATTAAAATATATATGTTAAAATAAAAGAACCTAGAAAAAATGGACAGATTCTAAAATAATGTAATCTCCCCCAAACTGAGAGGGAAGTAAATATGATACCTACAGAGGCCAATCAAAGGCAAGAGAACTGAAACAGTAATTAAGAATTTCTCCTGGGCCCGGAGAGATAGCACAGCGGTGTTTGACTTGCAAGCAGCCGATCCAGGACCTAAGGTGGTTGGTTCAAATCCCGGTGTCCCATATGGTCCCCCGTGCCTGCCAGGAGCTATTTCTGAGCAGACAGCCAGGAGTAACCCCTGAGCAATGCCGGGTGTGACCCCCCCCCCAAAAAAAAAGAATTTCTCCCAAAACAAAAACTCTAAGCCATATTGTTCTATTAAACCTTCAAAGAATACTTATGACATTTACTTTTTTGGAATTTGCAATTTCAACATATTGAAGAATGAGAAATACTTCCCAGCACGTTTTTTTGAAGCAATGTTACACAATACCCAAAATAGTTTGAGACAACTTATCTCCATGAAGAACATAACTACAAAAATCCTCAACTAAATATTAGAAACTACATCCAATAACATATCAAAGAAAAATATCATATACTACAGTCAAATGTAATCCATCCCAGGGTGCAAGGAAGATTCAACAAATCAATTATCAAAATACACCAAACACTCCAAGAAAAGATAAAAATCACATGATCATAAAAACAATACAGAGAAATTATTGAAAAAGACCTGTTAGGTCACACCCTTTGACCCAAAACAAAGGTTTTTCCCAACTTTCTCTTTCTTTTTCACCAAGCCCTTTGACTTGTAAAAGTCTACCTGGATCACAGTCAACCCTCCCCTCCTGGTTGTTTAATAAAGATGTTTCACTTTGGCTTGGTGTCAGAGAGACCACTAGTTGAGAAGTCAATCCAATTCAAATGATTTTCTTCTGACTGTTTTGGTTTATTAATTCACATATGACCCTGCTTCAGAGCAGCTCAATCGAGGTTGGAAATATCGCATGTGAATTATTTCACAACTGACAAATGAACCATGACAAGAGGACTTGAGAAGACCCCACTGATGATAAGTGACTTGATCCTGTGGTGAATAATCACCATGACGGTATCCTCAAGCTGGAATGAGTGTGCTGTGCCTTTCATTGGAATATCAGGGACATGACTTCCATTCTGAATGGTTTCATGTTGCTCTGGTCCATATACCTGCATTTCTCACTCTGGACTATATGTACCAGGCTATTAGACTTTCTCCCAAGCACATGCCCCATGAAAGGAAGGGTGCCTTCTCAGTGGTGATGAATTCTCCATCTAAAAGCTGATGCCTACCGCCTTTCTTCTGCCAAAGGTGGTTTGTGCAAGACCTTAGCCCCAACCTGCATCAGCTTATTGAGGTCAAGGATGGGGTAGAATCCAAAGAGAAAGCCCCATTGAGGGGTCCAACACCTACCACAGTAAGTGGAGATGGAGAATCCAACCCCAGCCAAAGCCCAACTGAGGAGAAGCTTCTTTTAGAACCTCCTACAACTTTCTTCTCGGTAAATCTCTTGATCCTATTTGCATTGGTCACTATATTGCTGGTTAAACAGTGTGTTCTACCTGTATAGATCTTACTAGCTATTAATTTGTTCTATGCCCCACTGCAAATAGGTAATTATGTATTCCATTGTAGTGGTTTAATATTAGTTTGCACTGTAACCAGGAAATGCATAACATTGTTAGAATTTTTTTAATGGTTCTCAATGTTTCTCAATTGCTATGATGAACTTGTTTAAAAATTAAATATATCTGCAGATAGATTCTAATGTTTATGTTTGGAGAAGTCTATAAAATTTTTTTTTTGTGGTATTTATAAGACAAAGATATGGAAAAGCTTTTCTACAGAAAGCATCTGCCTATTCTAACCAGCAGTGATTCCTAGAAATTAGAACATTTCCTCACCACCTTACTTACTGCTAAAGAATTTTTTTCTTTTTATTTCCCCAACTTTTACTGTGTCACTTTGGTAATTTATTTTACATCTGATGGCAACAGAACAAAACTTATGTAGCCCTTATCAAAGAATTTTTTTTAAAAAAAGATGAATCTTTAGGTCACACTCTACCTTTAACCCAAAATAAAGGCATTTCCCCAACTTCCTCTTTCTTTTTCATCTAGCCCTATTGACCTATTAAAAGTCCACCTGGATTTCTCTTTGACCCTCCCCCTCCTGGTTGGTTAATATAGAAATATTCAGTTTGGCTTGATGTGCAAAGAGAATCCATTAGGCAAGAAGCCAATCTGACTCTGTAACTCTCTTTTGACAGGTTTGGTTTATTAATTTGCATGTGGCCCTGCTTCAGAGCAGCTCATATGAGGTTGGAAATACTGTGTGTGGGGGTTATTTCACAGATCCAACATCCATTTATCCATCAAAAAAATAAGGATGGTAGGAATTTTCCTAAAAAAATAGTAATGTACATTTATAATAAACTCATAGTATCAATTTCAATAATAAAAACTGAAAGAAATCCCTTGAAATCAGGCACTAGGTAAGAATGTTCACCAACTGCATTTTTATTCAATATAGTATTAGAAGTCCTAGCAATTTTTTTTTTTTTTTGGTTTTTGGTTTTTGGGTCACACCCAGCGGTGCTCAGGGGTTACTTCTGGCTGTCTGCTCAGAAATAGCTCCTGGCAGGCACGGGGGACCATATGGGACACCGGGATTCGAACCAACCACCTTTGGTCCTGGATCGGCTGCTTGCAAGGCAAACACAGCTGTGCTATCTCTCCGGGCCCAGTCCTAGCAATTTTTAATCAGACAATCAGGATCACTAACTACAGAAGACTGACTGCGACAATCATGACTGGGCAAAACTCATCTGGGGACCTAAAAGAAAGACCCTAGCCTAGGCTTAGGCCTAGGATTTGTACAATAACCAAGATCTTTAATTCCAGAGATTGACAACTGCGACAGAGCAGATCTTCCAGAATCATAAGGAAAGACTACCCTAGGCTTCGTCCTAGGATTTGTGCAAAAAACCAGGACCACCAGACACAGAAGACTGATTACAACAACAGCGATAGAACAAAAACTGCTAGAACAGTGAAGAAAGACGCTAAACCTAGACTTGGGCAAATACCAAGATCTCAAGATAGAGGACTGAATCTATCATCCACAACTGAGCAGAAAGTTTCCTTGCACCATAAAAAGTCTTTGGGGTGTGAAAAAAAGTGTGTATGGAACCTATAGTTATACCCATGAAAGTATGTTTCATACACAGGCGGGAGTAACCCTGTGTCTTTTAGACCAAGGGAATTCCCTTTCTAATTCCCCCAATTACTGTGCCTATGCAAAAACCAAACCAAACCAACCCACCAAACAAACAAACAAAATAAAACCTTGCACATCAGCCCTCCTTCCTTTTTTTTTTTCATTTCTTTCCTTTTTTTTTTTTTTTTTGGTTTTTTGGACCACACCCGGCGGTGCTCAGAGGTTACTCCTGGCTGTTTGCTTAGAAAATCTCTCCTGGCAGGCACGGGGGACCATATGGACACCGGGATTCGAACCACCCACCTTAGGGTCCTGGATCAGCTGCTTGCAAGGAAACACCGCTGTGCTATCTCTCTCTGGGCTCATTTTTTTTGTTTTTGTTTTTGTTTTTTGGTGCCACACCTGTTTGATGTTCAGGGTTACTCCTGGCTAAGCGCTCAGAAATTGCCCCTGGCTTGGTGGGGACCATATGGGACACTGGAGGATCAAACCGCGGGTCCTGATCCTTGGCTAGCGCTTGCAAGGCAGACAACCTTACCTCTAGTGCCACCTCGCCAGCCCCCTTCTTTTCATTTCTATTTCTTTTTTTTTTTTTTTTCGTTCTTGTGGTTATTGTTTGGCTATTATATTTGTTGCTGTGATGCCTTTTAGTAGTTGTTAGTTTTGGTCTTTGTGTGATTTTTGTTTCTTTTTTTTTTTTTTGTCTGTTTTGTTCTTGTAGGTTTTTGTTTTTTATATTTTTTTATGTTTTTCTTCTTTTTTCCCTTTATTCCTTTTAAATTGATATTTATAACCTCTAGAAGGACTCTTACCAGTTCTTTAATTTGTTCGTTGTTTTCTTTTTTTGGGGTGGGGTTTGGGCCACACCCAGCATTGCTCATGGGTTACTCCTGGCTGTCTGCTCAGAAATAGCTCCTGGCAGGCACGGGGGACCATATGGGACACCGGGATTTGAACCAACTACCTTTGGTCCTGGATTGGCTGCTTGCAAGGCAAACACCACTGTGCTATCTCTCTGGGCCCTCTTTTTTTTTTTTTTTTCTTTCAATTAGAACCACATAACTTGAAACATCTTGTTTTGCCTCATAAATTGAGGAGAAAGAAAAATGGATGGTACCAGAACTAAACAGTCATAAGAATAAGTAGAAAAACAAGGATCATACTTAATCACCAAACCCAAAGTCTATGACAACAGAATTGATAGCCAATCTTCAATAAGCAATGCACAGAGGGGACCTAGCAGTCTGAGGGGCAAAAGAGGAGGATACTGAGAACTGGGGTGGAGGGAGGACAACAGTGGTGGTGAATACCTCTGATTCAATGCCACTATGTACAGCAAATACTACTGTGAAATATTTGTGATTCAAGTTGGTCACAATAAAAATTATTTATAAAAAAAAGAAAACAAAACAAAAAAAAATTGCTCCTTGCTTAAGAGACCCATACTGGATGCCGGGGAATCAAACTGTGGTTTAAAAAAAAAAAGGGGGGGGGCCGGAGAGATAGCATGGAGGTAAGGCGTTTGCCTTTCATGCAGAAGGTCATCAGTTCAAATCCCGGCGTCCCATATGGTCCCCCATGCCTGCCAGGAGCAATTTCTGAGCATGGAGCCAGGAATAACCCCTGAGCACTGCCGGGTACGACCCAAAAACCACACACACACACACACACACACACAAAAAAGAAAGAAAAAGAATGGTGGGAAAGGGGAGTGTTCTTTTTATGACTAAAACCCAATTACAGTAATGTTTGTAATCACGGTGTTTAAATAAATAAAGATTAGAGGGCCAGAGAGATAGTATGGAGGCAAGGAGTTTGCCTTGCATGCAGAAGGACGATGGTTCAAATCCTAGCATCCCATATGGTCCTCCGAGCCTGGCAGGAATGATTTCTGATCTGATCACAGAGCCAGGAGTAACCCGCTGAGTGCTGCCAGGTGTGACCCAAAAAACCAAAGTAAAATAAAAAAAAATAAATATTAAAGAAAAAGAAAAAGAAATCAAAGAAATCCAAATTAGAAATAAGTCAAGCTATCATTATTTGAAGATTACATAAACATTATACATTGAATACCCTAAATACAATGATATATGTGTGTGTGTCTGTGTGTATAAATAATGATCTAGAATAAAAAAAGGATCAAAGATCACATATTCCACTCAAATTATTGTCCAAAAACATCAAGTACAAAGGAATTAAAAAAGATGTGCAAAAAGTGTAATTCTTTGAAAACTACAAGTCATTTAAGAAAGACATTGGAAAAACACATAAATACTCTAAGTTCATGGACTGAAGAAACAATATTGTTCAAATAACTGTCCTACAGTTGGATGTAAGAAGTGGAAAAAAGAAAAGCTTCTCCAACAGATGGTATTGCAAAAACTAGATAACCTCTTAAAAATAAAATGGAGCTGAATCCATATATGACAACTTACCAGAAGTTAATTAAAAGTGGACCAAAGATATTGAGATCAGAACAGAATCCATTAAATATAATGAAAAAAAATATCTGCATCTGATCTAAGATTTGGACCTCAGAAGTGTTTTTAAAGGTATGGTTATATTAGCAAAGAGCAACAGAAACAAAAAATAATCAAATAGAATAACATCATATTAGAGAGTTATGCATAAACAAAAGAAATAAGGGCTAAAATAAAAAAGAATGCAATGGAAAGGAAAAAATATGTTTGCTCAACACATCAAAGGTTTAATATCCAAAATACCCGAAGAACTCAAAAAGGTCAACAACAAAAACCTTTTTTCAAAAAAAAGAGGCAGGAGGGGCCAGAGGTTGTAGTGTGTTTGTTTTGGCCTTGCACACAGCCAAACCAGGATGGACAGTGGCTCCAATCCCTGCATCCTATTTGGTCCCCCATGCCTGCCAGGAGCTATTTCTGAGCAGAGAGCCAGGAGTAAACCCCCTGAGCGCTGCCAGAGGCAACCCAAAAAACAAAACGAAAAAGGAGGCTGGAAGGAAACAGACACTTCTCTAAAGAAGAGAGACAGATGGCTAATATGCACATGGAAAGTATTCATCATCCCTTATTATCAAGGAAATCCAAATCAAGATGGCAATGAGATGTCATCTCATAGCAATGAGAATGGTACTTATTAGAAAAAATATCCAGAACAATCTGGGTAGGTGGGATGAGGTATAAAAGGAACTCTTTCTCTAGTAGTGGGAATGTTGTCTAGTTCAATCCCTATGGAAAATAGTATTTAAAATTCTCAGAAAGGTACCAACTGATTTGCCATACAAGCAAGATATTCTATTTCTTAGCATCTACACAAAAACATTCATTCAAAGGGACATGTGCACACCATTATTAATTGCAGCACTAAGCACAATATCTAGGATATGTAATGATCCTAGGTATCCAATGATAGATAAGTGGATAATAAAGGTGTGGTATATATTCACAATGAAATAGTGTGAAGGGAATGAAAGGATGGACCCATACAATTCTCTAAAAAGAACTAAAGATTATCATATTAAACAAAGACAGTCATAAGAGGGGCCAGAGAGGTGGCGCTAGAGGTAAGGTGTCTGCCTTGCAAGCGCTAGCCAAGGAAGGACCACGGTTTGATCCCCCGGCGTCCCATATGGTCCCCCAAGCCAGGGGCAATTTCTGAGCACTTAGCCAGGAGTAACCCCTGAGCATCAAATGGGTGTGCCCCCCCCAAAAAAAACAAAAAGAAAGTCAGAAGAACAAATAACAGCTTACCTCACTTATCTGTGGTATACAGAATAATAGGGCAAGGATATCAAAGTTATCAAATTATCAAATGGGGATAGCCAGATTGCTTTGGTTCCTATATTATAGAACTGAGGATAAGGAAAGAATGAGATTGAGGTGGAGAGGGAAGGAAGCAAAGACAAATGAGGGTGACAGGATAAAGGAGCTGGGGCCATAAACATATAGGTAGTAACTGTAATCCTCAAACTGTGGCCCAAGGGCCACATATTGTATTTGTTCCTGTTTTGTTTCTTCACTTCAAAATAAGATATATGCAGTGTGCATAGGTTTTGTTTTTACTATCTGAGGGACAGTAAATTGGCCCCCTGTTTAAAAAGTTTTGAGGAATGACCCGGAGAGATAGCACAGGCGGTGTTTGCCTTGCAAGCAGCCGATCCAGGACCAAAGGTGGTTGGTTTGAATCCCGGTGTCCCATATGGTCCCCCTTGCCTGCCAGGAGCTATTTCTGAGCAGACAGCCAGGAGTAACCCCTGAGCACCGCTGGGTGTGACCCAAAAACAAAAAAAAAAAAAAAAAAAAAAAAAAAAAAAGTTTGAGGACCACAAAGGTATGGTATACCTATATATATGAACAACAAAACCAACAAAACTAAAAGCATTATCTATAAACTAAAGCAACCAAACTTATAAATGATCCTCTCATTGGGGCCAGAGCAATAGTACAGTAGGCAGGGCATTTGGCTTAAATGTGGCTAGCCTAGGTTCAATCCCCTATATCCATATGATCCTACAAACCTGCCAGGAGTAATTCCTAAGCACTGAAGCTGGAGTAAACTCTGACTGCCAGGTGTGGACCATAAACAAAACAAAACAAAACAAAACAACAAAAAGAGCCTATCAAGGAGAGTGACTGGAGATGGGAAGGAATCTAAGGACATTTGTAGATGAAAGTTGACACTAATGATGGATTGGTGCTGGAATAGTATTTACCCTGAAACTCAACTATGAATGACTTTGTAAATCATAGTGACTTGAAAAAAAAAAATGGATGCATGTCAAGAAATAGGTTTAAAATATAATGAACTAAACACTGCCAGGTATAATATCAAAACAACAACAATAATAGTAAACAGTAACATATATATATATATATATATATATATATATATATATATAAACATTATCTTAGTCAGGTCCAATAGGAAATTATCAGATTTCCTTTACAGATTTCTAAGAATTAAAAATCTCCACCAAATTTATAGATTCTTTTAAGGAAATGATGAGTCACGATAGGTAACATTTATTAAATGATGTTGATCTAATGCTATTGGATTTGGGGGATTTTTGCGTGGTGCTAGACTGTGGTCTATCAAATTTCATGACCATAACACATCTGTTACTTTAGCCCTTGTTTTTCTGACACTATTATTATCCTCCTGCCTCAAAATAAGGCATAAGGTAATAAAACCTCAGTCTTTTTCCTATGAACTGTGTTAACCTCACCGATTGTAACTTTATTAGTTTCTTTAAACAGTAATATAGGCAGCACTTTATGCTAAATCCTATTAAACTTTACCCTAGTTTGGCCCATCCTTCTAACCAGAACAAATGCTTGGAATCTGAATTGTATCATAGTGGCTCAGCCAACTTTCCCACGGTTGTGTTTAGATGCTTTGTTCACTCTGAGTTCAGCTATTAAAAAAATAAAATAAAATAGCCTCCCAGCAGACTGACATTACGTACTGCTTAATTAGCCCATAATTCTGAATCTTGCTACTACCAAACTACTAAATGCTTAGGTGAAATAAAAAGCCACAAAGTTCACCACATCCTAATACCTCTTGTTATACATGTGCAAACTGACACCAAGAACAGTTAACGGTTAATGTATTGATTGTACTTTTATTGAGGAATATGCTTGTAACTTGTTCATGGGGCAATCTTAGAGGAAATGGCAGAGATGGAACCAAAATTCAAGACTTTTGAGTTCTTTCTATCCTGATCACTGCCAATCTCCCACCCTATCCTAGGGTTTCAAGGGAAGACAGGACGGAATAGTATCAAAATATATGTGTAGAGTACCAGGCTTTATTTGTTTGGGTTTTTATTTTTAAATTACTGTTTAACTAGTTATTCTGTAGGTTAGTGATATTATCTATTTTTCTCTCTTTCTCTTACTTGCCTTCAAATTGTTCTAACTGCTGTGGGCTCCTGCTACCCACATGCAAAGAATGGTTAGAACATCCTCAAACTAGAAACCCAATAGCCCACACAAAGCAAGATTATCTGGCTCACTCAAAAGAGGAAAAAAAAGTACAAAATGATAATATGGAAAGTTTTTTTAAGTTACTGGAATTAAAATAAAATACCTTTTAAACTAAAATTTAGGTCTAGAATGCTTTGAATTAACAATAAAGAGTAAAGGAGCCGGAGAAGTGGCACAAGGGGTAGCATCATCTTTGCCCCCACTAGCCTAGGATGGAGCTGGGTTGGATCCCCAGGTGTCCCATATGGTTCGCCAAGCCAGGAGCAATTTCTGAGCACATAGCGAGGAGATTAATTTCCACCCAGTCACAAAGAAGCACTGTACTAATGTATGCATTTGGGAGCATTTCCTTCAAAATTATTATCAACAGCTATTCATTCAAAAGCTGTGACTGCACTTGCCGATTTGAGATCAGTCTTGCCTTTTCCTTAAATGCATGAGGCTTGGTTTTCTGCAGGGTGTAGAGGTTAAAGCAGGATGGTATAACATCTTTTTTGTGTAAACTTCCTTTCAACTTGTTATGTCTTTGGTCTTGCTTCTTGTGAAGATTAGGCACAGTGTTCTAAGTGATGGTTTTTCTATCCATTTTTTCCTCTTTGTATTCAGCATGATAGGTAAGGGAAAGATATTTAATGCCCTTTTCATCAGATCAAGCACATCTATAATACTGCCTCTTCTTTGATAATTGTAAGCTTGGAAACCCCAAATATCACCTATTTCATAAAGGCTCCTTTAACTTGGAGAAAAATAGGTAGAAGATTTCACAAGGCTCCGCAATGTGTACATGTCTCAGTGCTGTTGAATTTTACTCCATGTTTTAATACTTGCCAATGTTAGTACTACCTCTTCTAGAGTCTAAGAAACCAACGACCAGGAAGTATAGTCTTATTAAATTTAAAAGACAGTATGACTGGGCCGAGCGGTGGCGCTAGAGGTAAGGTGCCTGCCTTGCCTGCGCTAGCCTTGGATGGACAGCGGTTCGATCCCCCGGTTTCCCATATGGTCCCCCAGCCAGGACCAACTTCTGAGCGTATAGCCAGGAGTAACCCCTGAGCGTCACCGGGTGTGGCCCAAAAACCAAAAAAAAAAAAAAAAGACAGGATGACTATCATTCGGGGTGTAATACTTCATGCCTAATTCTGATACCAGTGATCTGATTTTGAAAGTTTCTACAGGGGATGGAAATGAGATAAATAACAGGTTCTGAGATATGTTGTCAGTTTTCTTCTAGGCAAATCCATTAATATCTTAGGAGAGAATATTAGACACCAAAACTATAAACTTTCAATGTTTCTCCTTGGGGGAACTGGGTATTGCCAGAAATTGAACCCCAAGTCCCAATTATGTAAAGCATGTATTTTACTGAGCTTTCCTCAGTTCCAAGTTTTCAGTATTTCAAAAAAAGAGACATTTATTATTAAAAGAGCTTAGAAGGTGGTAGCAGATAAATTTGTTCTGAAATATTAAAGGCGTTTTTATTTTTCTTCATGATGAGAGTAATCAATCTATCTGATGCAACATGGCTTCAGTAGAACCAGAAGGTCACAAGAAACATGCCACATAATATGAGAGATGTTTCAGATGTTTGAGGAAAGTAAATTGGCCATACTGAAAACAAAGAAAAGCAAATAAAATAGGAAAAAATTGGTTAGTAATATATTACATTTATGTAAGCTATAATGGAATGTAAAGACAAAGCGGTGCTGGGTTTTTAATTATCTGCATAAAAAGAAAAGAAAAAGTCAAGAAAGGGAATCAATTTGTGGAACTACCATCAACTTAGCTCTGTGGAAGCAGGACAGCTGGACAAAGAGGGTGTAATATTAAAACTCAGATTTCTAGTGAGGTATGAGGAACACCAGGTCCAAGCCCCTCCATCACTGCAATGGAAAAATCAAGCTTCAACTTCTTCCCTGTCAAAAATGCCTCCCTTGACTGCTTTGCTCAGAGTGGGGGAGTTGCAGAGTAAATGAAGTAATCATTGTGAAGTCCTGAAGGCAGTAAAGACTGAAAGGGGAGGGATGAAGAAGTCTGTGTTTCCTGGCCTCTCTGGCGCCTGCCTGGAGCACCTGCTCAGGCACTTCCCTGGAGCAAATCGCTCTTACACCCTAAGTATCAAAGCCAACTTCCCAAGGAAGGTTCCCAAAGGTTGGAGAAACAGGCATAGACTTATTAAATTTCCCTGGTCTACCTTCCCCACCATTTTCTTAGGATCTAAGGCATAAAGGCAGGTGCCAATTTGTAAGGCTGCCTTAGGCAATATGTAACCTGTGGCTCAGGCAGAATGAAAAGCAAGGCAGGATGTGAAAAGGGCTTTTAAAGTTCCGAAGGTGAAATGTTTCCCTTCCAGATTCCTTGATAAATCCTTCACTTCGTGGCAAATACTGATTTTCTCCTCCTCCAACAAAATGTAAACCTGTTTAACTTGAATCCTACTTGACCTGTTTAGAATTTTTACTAAGTGAACAGCCATCTGAGTAGACAACTTTCACATACACACAGCAATAACAATTAATAAATTACAAAGTGTGTATTACCTAATTACTCAAATATTCTTGGCCCATCAGAAAATCCCCACATTCTGCTACCAGTCTTTTCTAGGCAGTCCTGCTTCAAGACCTTCCCCAGTTATCACTGAATTTTCTTGTAAACAGAATAAAATCACCTGGGGGGAGTTAATAAATGCAAAATGCAATCACCCTAATTTCTGACATTTCATTAAAGCAACTCCTCTCCCAAAGAAAGGCAATTAGTGTCTCAATTTTTTTTTTTCATTTTAAATAAAAGATGCACTAATGAAAGCCAGGAACAATAAAAGGGCTTTTCAGGAAGGAAGCATATGTAAAATTTGACTATGGCTCTGTTCCAGTTCCGTATCAGTTAAAAGTCATTCTATGCAAGGCCCAGGAAAGCTGCTCCATGGGTAGATTTCAAGATTTGAGAACATCAGCACAAGCCAATTAGACAGGACTGGAGATGCTGTCCATGGTGTCACCATGGCAAAAGGAATTATTTATTTTGCTTTCCATGCCTTTGTTTTTTCCCATCCCTTATTTTTCATGTGAATATTGTGTTGAAAGTCCAATGGAGCTTTAATGAATTCTAAAGTTGATGGAATTATCCACTCAAGTTTACTCTGGCAGCTCTGTCTGACATGAAACTGTCAAAAGATAAAACACAACAAGACTTGTACACACACACACACACACACACACACACACACACACACACACACACACTTTTAAAGTTCTTCATCTCTTAGAAGGTATCACACTTGCCCAATTAATTTGAAGGGGGGCGAAATAGCTCTGAAGGATGGTAGCTGATAAAGGAGTCAGGGCCAGGGCAGGTCTTTTCACATGCTAATTCCTGCTTATTCTAGTTCTACCTGCAAACACAGCTCTAAACAGACTATTTCTAATACAGGAAAGGTAATTACACTCACAAAGGCACCTCTGTGTCGGGGCTGGGCACCAGGAGCCAGCAGGTCTGGGAGACAGAGGCTTAACAGAGACTCCTGCAGTGAATGCACATTGTCTAGCATTGGGGGAAAATGCCAGACTGGGGGACCCTGCAGCATTCAAGACAACAGTGGTGCACCTTGTCTGAGAAGGTTATTTAATGCTTCTGGCACCTGTAGTTAGAGCCACCCCTCTTTTCCTACCTTACAGGTTTAAATTTATTTGGCATGTATAATTGTATATTTTGATCCTGGAGTTACAAACAATGGGCAGCATGTCATGTCTTGATCCCTGAGCATTCCTCATGGTTTCCTTAAGCAAGTTAACCCTGTAGACACATCCTGGTAGCACATTTCCTGCCCAACAAAGGACAGTTAGACCCCACATACCTGACATCTGAAAAAGTGAGTTTCAAATTGTAAAAGGTAAGGCAAGCATTGGGGAAGCAGCATCATATAAAGGAATGACTGAAATGGCTTTGGAGCTATTGCAATAAATTCCAATTTAAATCATATTCTACCTGTTTTGGTAATATGACAAAATCATCTGTATTTGCAATGTTTTTCAATAAACTGAGATTCATTTCTCTTTTTAAAATATCATGATTGATTTATTTTGAAGTGCAATATTATCTAATGTTCTCAGGTTTATTTGAATAAATTATTCTTTAACAACAACAACAACAACAACAAAGTGAGTTTCAATACCTTGCTGAAAAATATCACCAGTGAAAAGACCTATTATGACTCATGTCATTGCTGTTAAACCAAGTAAGCCAGAGGACACTCAATAATACTGGCACATATTATGAATATTAATGATATTAAATATCAATGAAATATCAAGGACTGTCAGCTGACTAATTCTTTAGTCCAGGGACTTTTAGTTTTCCTTGGTTTCTCTTCTGTTTTGTTTTGTTAAAAAGCCTTAATCACAATTTCTTGGCAACTCCAGTGGCCATCTGCAGCTTAGGGCTTGAGACTTAACAATTTTTTAGCTACCATTTCATATCTGATTTTATTTAAATGAATTACCTATTTAAAATTGCTTTTAACAGAACTTTATGGCACTAGAATATATAGTTCTATTCTTTCTCTTCACTTTACACTGACAATTTTTAATGCAACAATAATAGATTAATTTTACTAAGTCCGGTACATAGAGGAGTTAGTCTTCAAAAGGTATCTAAATAAGTGAATGATTTTTTTTTGTTTGTTTGTTTTTCTGGGTAACACCTGGTGCCACTCAGGGGTTACTCCTGTTCTGCACTCAGAAGTCACTCCTGGTAGGGTTGGGGGACCATATGGGATTCAGGGATTCGAATCTTGGTCCGTCCTATTGGCCACGTGCAAATGCCTTACCACCATGCTATCACTCCAGCCCCCATAAGTGAATGATTTTAAGAGACCATTTTCTAGAGGCCTGGAGTATTAATACAGTGAGTAGATCCTTTCCCTTGTTTGATCCCCAACACCCATTCTGGTCCCCAGAGCTCACCCAAAATGATACCTGACTGCAGAGCCTAAAGACAGCAATGAGCATGGCAGGTGTGTCCCCCAAACAAAGAAACAAAACCTCATTTTTCTAGAATTTTTCAGACTACTTTATAGTCCCTTTCAGTACAATCATGTCTTCTACAAATTGTTCCATGAACATTTTATTTTCAAGGTGTCTAGTCTTGTTGTTATTCCGACATCCAAAGCATAATTCCTGATGTAGAAGGGCTGTTGATCACATATTCAGAAGTGATCTCACTGCAGAAAGTAGCTACACATATCTGCAAGAATACAATGGGTGGCATCCTTCTACAAAATTAACACCAACTGAAACTTTGAGTATGTATGCTAAGGTCTAGTCAATACTTTTATCATTTATTTTAGTTCATTTAGTAAATTATTTTAGTAGATTCCTACAATGCTAAGTATATGTAAATGTTATTATGGGCCTATGCTCTATAGATCATTCATTTTATAAGAACAGATTGATTTCTAAAAAAACATTTTCCACTTTGTTCTCTTTTCTTTTTCGTTTTCCAGTAAAGGAAGGTCACGTTCAGGGACAGTAGCTTTCTATCCAGAATTGCTGGGTGAGGTGCTGAGGAGTAAATCAGAGCTTTGCACATATAAGACATGTGCTTGGTCATGTCCAAATCTCAGACTTTTGTTTTCTTTGTTTCATTACTTTATTATTATTATTATTATCATTATTATTATTACTATGCTTTTTGGGCCACACCTAGTGATGCTCAGGGGTTATTCCTGGCTATGCACTCAGAAATCGCTCCTGGCTTGGGGACCATATGGAACGCTGGGGGATTGAACTGTAGTCTGTTCTGGGACAGCCGCATGCAAGGCAAATGTCCTACTGCTTGTGCCACTGCACAAAGTATTTGTATTGCTGCTTTTATAGAGTTCAGAAAACAGAAGGTCTCTCTTGTCTCACAATGGATATAATTTACAGTTCTATAAAGAATTTATATAAGACCTAACTACTAAGTTTTCATTCTTAGAAAAAAAAAAAACAGAGCAAAGTAGTCATTCTCTTATAACAGCTAACATTTAATAAAAGAATATAGTACTAAAAGTAACTATCCTGGTCCAAACCCTCTTACTTCCATGATATTGTCCATTCAATTTTTTCCACCTTCATTTCCCGAGCATGTTCACTGTCAACAAAGACACCAAACCTGTCAATTGCTTGATATCCATGCTTAGCACACGTAACTTTGTTTTCAAACTTCTCTAAACTATCAGACATGTGTTCTCTCCTATCTGGTTATGTAACAGCTCAGGTTTCAAAGAGAAACTGAATTGAGTTTGAAATCCAGCCCCCCCACTTACTTACAAGGTATGTGACCTTGGACAAATTACCCCAAATCCATCAAGGCTTCCTTTCCAGAGTTGTAACTTAGAGCTCTCAAAAATAAAGCAAAACAAAATAACAGAGTATCAGCCTAATAGGCTATAGTAAGAATAAAGTAAAGCATAACAAGCTTTAAGCAGAAGCCTAGAGCCGAGCACAAAGTAGCATGCAAAAAAATAATTAAGTTTTAATGAGCTTCTTTCTCTCCCACTTTCTGAAAGTCTCAAAACCATACTTGATCATAGTATGGTAGGATGTTTTAAGTCCATCTACCATCAGTGACTCCTTTTTCTTTTTCTCTGTCTACATCAAGGGTAGAGAACCTTTTTACTACAAAAGGCCATTTTCATATTTATAACATAGTTTTTGGGCAATACAGAGAAGACAGGCTGTGAGCAGTGGATGAGAAGTGTCTGTTTCTGTCCTGTCCTGTCCCAGGGCCAGACCACAGATCTATCTGGGTTTATGCAGTCTATGACTGGAGGCCTATATATAGACCTATATACAAAATTAAAACAACCAAGAAAACTTTGAACTTTGTTTTTACACTAAAGTTTTTCCTCAACTCAATTTTTCTTCCAGTTACTGTAGTTTTTTTCTTTCAAAGATGTAGTCTAATTTTGCATCTGCTAAAATTCTATCATAAATTTCTACCTCTGCCACTATAATTAGATTGATTTTGTTTTTGTTTTTGTTTTTGTTTTGTTTTTGGGTCACACCCGGCAGCACTCAGGGGTTACTCCTGGCTCTGCGCTCAAAAATAGCTCCTGGCAGGCTCGGGGACCATATGGGATGCTGGGATTTGAACCACCATCCTTCTGCATGCAAGGCAAATGCCCTACTTCCATGCCATCTCTCCGGCTGAAAATTGACTTTTTTTTTTGGTTGGTTGTTTTTGGGTCACACCCTATGGTGCTCAGGAGTTACTGCTGCTCTGTGCTCAGAAGTCGCTCCAGGCAGGCTCGGGGGACTATATGGGATGACAGGATTTGAACCGGGATCCATCCTGTGTTGGCTGTGTGCAAGGCAAACACCTTATCACTGTGCTATCACTGGTCCCCACTTAAATTGATTTTTAAAAATAAACAATTTTGGGGCCGGAGAAATAGCATGGAGGTAAGGTGTTTGCCTTGCATGCAGAAGGCCAGCGGTTGGAATCCCGGCATCCTATATGGTCCCCGAGCCTGCCAGGAGCAATTTCTTAGCTTAGAGCCTGGAGTAACCCGAGTGCTGCCGGGGTGTGACCCCAAAACAAAACAAAACAAGAAATTGTTTCCTTAAAACTGACCTTTAGTTTTAAGTTAAGACCTATCCATGGACCTTATTCCTAAGAAATTTATTTCATGTCACTTGGTACCTTTCACTTTTCTCATCTCCATTATAGCTCATTTTCTGCCATCTTCCACACATTGTTAGTTCATTTTTCCACCTGACAGCCGCATGTGCCATAATCCTTCATGCCTCCTAACCGTGTGTGTTCTGAATTCTACAACTGATCTCCCAGTCTGGTGTTCTTCAACACTCTGCACACTTCATGCATGTAATCAGTATTTAAAGGATATTTACAACCCTCATCACTCTCCAGGATTCTAGCACTACTTTGACCAGGAGGGTAGATAATTCTGGCAGGATTCAGTAGACAGATTCAATGTTAGAACTATCCCAGTCTACCAGTCTTCTTTTCTACCTCTCCTAATATTTCTGGGTTTCCACTGTTCAACTGTAAAGGTAAAATCAGATAAGTGCTTGTCCCAGAAAAATCAGATAAGTGCTTGTCCCAGAAATCTGATAATAGGCTTCTAATCTTTAATTTCACCTTTCTTAAGAACTTTGACTTCCGGGGCCTGGAGAGATAGCACAGTGGCGTTTGCCTTGCAAGCAGCCAATCCAGGACCAAAGGTGGTTGGTTCGAATCCCGGTGTCCCGTATGGTCCCCCGTGCCTGCCAGGAGCTATTTCTGAGCAGACAGCCAGGAGTCACCCCTGAGCACCGCCGGATGTGGCCCAAAAACCAAAAAAAAATAAAAAAATAAAAAAATAAAGAACAATATCCTTATTGTTCCAAATATCCTAGTATATTCCTTTCTTTCTCTTTCCCTCTACTAGGACTTAGTTCAGATTAATGTCATCCTTCCTGTACACCTATATGGCCAACATATCCTAACTAACACCAGTATACTGTCTTGTGCCTCCTCCACCCCCCATGTTCCCTCTACACTGAAGTTGAATTATCCTTCCTCAAACACAAACCTTACCAAGCACTCTATCTATCCCTGATCCTCTGGCCAGCTAAAACTTTCCCTCCAGAAAGTATTTGTTTATTTGTCCCAATGCATATGGCAGAGTTTTCTGGGTAAGTATGCGAATGAATGGATATTTCAGAAATAGGACATTTACCTCTCATTGGCTATATTTCCTTCCCATATTCATCTTTCCTAGTATCAGGGACTAGTTTGGTCATTTATTGACAACTCATTAAATTTTGTTTTTTTACAGTTTGGAAATATTTGGTTTTTTTTTTTTACTATTCATTAATTTACACACTTATATTATTCATTTACCAAAAGTCTACTTAGTTGCCAGAACTGTTGTTAGAAGACAGATCTCTAGTAACAAAGTACACTCAGATATGAGAGACTAGTCCACAAAGAAAAGTAACAAATTGTATGGGTATTCACAAAGCAGTGTTCTTCAATCCCTTTTACCTTCAGATTAGCACCGGTCCTGCATACTGGTCCACAGAACAACAATTATAACCAGTACAGCACAGTAGTTAGTGGTTTTCAACCTTTCTAAACCTCAGCATAAACATCAGTTCATGAAGCAGTGATTGGAGGCCACTGCCAAAGAGCACTGAGAATAAGAGAGATCTTAAAGGCCAGACCACAGCCAATTACGTTAGAATAATATGAGGGTATGGGCCAGGTATTAGTGTTTTTAAGCATTCAGGTGATGACAATGTACGAGCAACCTTGAGAATCACTGTACTAGATCGCCTTGCTAAAGTTGTTGGTTCCTATAGAAAAAAAATAACATTAAAAAGTAGAAGCAGGGGCTGGAGAGATAGCATGGAGGTAGAGTGTTTGCCTTGCATGCAGAAGGACGGTGGTTCAAATCCCGGCATCCCTTATGGTCCCCAGAGCTTGCCAGGAACGATTTCTGAGCTTAGAGCAAGGAGTAACCCCTGAGCGCTGCCAGGTGTGATCCAAAAACAAAAACAAAAACCAAAAAAAAGTAGAAGCAAACAACTGCCTTTACTATTAATTTTTTACCAATCGAATGCTTCAGAAATCTTTGCAATACAACTATAGTTACTAAAGAAAAGGAAAACATAGCCTCATATATTAAACGGTATATATCATATATTTGAAATACTATTCATATTCACATGATTCTTTGATAGGTAATTATCTTGTTTTCAATCACCTAACCTGCTCCAGCTATAAGTAAACCTCAAATGTTATCAAAAGCTCTGTGTATATTGGTGGGGGGGAGTCCCTTTGGGAAGGGGCCAGGGCAACTTTGTTTACAAAATTTACTATGTCGACACTAAACTATTTCTAACCTCAGGAATGTGAACTGTTTACCACAGCTACTGTTTTTTTTTTTTTTTTCAGTTGTAAATCTATTTCTAAAGCAAGTATTCTAATTATCATTTACTGGGAAGTCACAGAATTGCTGGGTATTCTGCAAGTCAATTCAGGAGAAAAATAGAAAGCCTATGTAAGCCCAATTTAGGTGAGGCTAAGCACTGCAGGCTTAAAAACACTTACAGAGCCAACCACCAGCCCCTTTGGGTTGCTCATTGTAATGCTAACAGCAGCAAACAAAGGACCAAGGCAAAGAGAAAGAAGATTACCTGTCCTAACCAACTTTAGGAAGTAGATCTACTTTAAAAGACCCACACGAAGAAACATTTAACAGTTTCAAAAAGTCACTGCAGGTTATTTGCATTTTCCTAATCACACAAGACTAAAAATAGAGAGAAGCATTATTTCTAAAAGTGCTATCTTGCTTGAACTATAGTACAACAGGTAGGGTTATTGCCTTGCACAAGGCCAACCAGGGTTTGACATCCCTGGCATCCCACAAGCAGTGCCAAAATTGATTCCTGAGTGCAAAACAAAGAGTTAACAACTCCTGTTCCAAATTAATGAAAATGAAAAGGGCAACCCTGAAATAAAAACATACCAAACTACACAGAGATGATCAAGTGCAATTGGGAGGTAGGGGAGAGTTTTGCTGTATGCTCACTGAAAGAAAGTCAAGTTCCAGTGGGCACAGAGAGATATTTGCTGGAATGGGGAGGTAGGCCAAATAAATTTGGGAACTTCTGTTCTAAAAGGATCTTGAATTCCTAAGTGATTGTGACTGCATGCCATGTAATGATTGTGGGGTAGAGGAATCAATAAAGCCCGAGACTGGAATTTCGGATAATATAAATTAATAACAGTGGAATTTAAAAGTCAACCAGGATTCAGAGATGAAATCAGGAATGAAGTCCAAGCTCACTGGTCTCAGTAAGTTCAATTGATGATATAATGATGAGTAGAAAGGGGCGAGTTCCAGTTTAGTCTCTTGCAATGAAATCAAGCTTTCAGAAGCTCAAAGTATTAGCAACTTCACTTGCTAATTAACAATACACCAAAAGCAGCATTTTGTGAGGAAGCACCAAGTCCCGTGGAATGCCTCTGAACTAGATTAAACCACAAGGCTAGTAATTAAACTAACTTTATATTGGAGAGGTCTCTTGCTCAAACTTGAGCTATCTTGCTCATTTCAGGAAAGCAATTTTAGTACAAATGTAGAAACAAGAAAATCCTGGGCTTCTATTTCAGCTCCTATACCATCGCTGGCCCCCTCTATTCTGCTAACTACAGAATCAGGAGACCAAGCACTTCCAAGGGTGTTAAAGGGGATTAAGATTATGAAATACTTGAAGATGAAAATGAGTAAGTCTCAGTCTTGTATCATTTGCAGGTAGTTTACAGTCTCTTTCTGTGTCAGCAAACAAGTTTTTACCATTTTATCCATCTAGACATTTTGATAGCAGTTGCTGCCATAGTACCTAAGTGTTTTTTGTCACTGGACCCATTCAAAGACTACTTGGCATCCTGTCAATTTGACATGCTGACACATCATATTATGCTCTCCAAGAGCCTACAAATTTATAAAAGATTATTTTTTGTCAAATTGATCAAAGATATAGCACATGAAAAAACCTATTTACCTTTTACAGCTGGATAATAATTTTGTAAATGAAGTAGCTATAACATGGTGTTCCACTTCACTTCTAACAAAATAATGCAAGACAAATTACTTCCTACTACCCCCAAAATGCTGAAAAAGGCATGACATTTTATTTTAACCTTACAAAGTCTCAAGTAGAGGTGGTATTCTATTCATTTGAATTTGTGAAATGCAGATTCCATTTGGGAAGGCATTGAAAAGGGAAATCAGCCCCCCCCCCCACCAACCTTGGTGGGTGCCCTGCCCCTTAAGGAAGTCGTCACTGCCTCGGCCCCACCTCTACCCCTACCTCACGAATCATTGGTGTTATCGTAGCGGAAGTCCAGCCCTCAAGGACTCTTCTTCCCCTCCCACTTCCCATCCTATATAAGGGGGGTAACGAGGGACCCACGAGGTCTTTGATTCTGGTGGGAATTCATAGACCCTGACCATTCATAATGGTCAGTATTAAAAGCACTTTTTAAAGCATCTGCTGGAACTCATAAGCCTCTTCATTTCTTTGCGCCGGGCAGCTAAAATTAGGACTTCCGGACCTTTCATTTTGGCGAGCCAGCCAGGAGTCCTCACTCATTCTGCCCGGCACAAAGCTATGAAAAGGTGTCTGGTGAGTTCTGATGTGTGTATGTGTGTGTGTGAGCACGCTTTGCTTCGTGTCTGTCTTAGTCTGAGATTATGTTGTATTCTGTGTCCAGTGGGAAGCTAGCTTTGTGGTGGTTTGGCAAATGTTATGAGCTCTTTGCTCGATGTGGAAACCGAGTAGAAGCAGACTTTGTTTCATAGGGGGGTTAAAGTCCCCCCGGGTGACTAAGGAATCTTCCACCTGATGCGTTTCCAGGTGTGTGTGGTTCCCCGTCTGATGCGTATACCAGATGGGCAAGAGGTTGACGAACTTTGGCTGCTTAGGTCACGACCCTGGTGGTACCCCAGGGGTTTAGTAAGAGCAGCTGGAAGACGTTCCGAGCTGCTGAAGAGGTTGTCTGTCTGTGATTTTTGGAGCTCAAGAACTTGGTCATTGGCATAGTTGTCTGTCTAGGATTTATTGTGGAATGCAGAGATTACTTGAACGCATTTTGCTTGGTTATTTGTGGCGCCACGCTGTCTGTTTGTCTGTCTGTTTCTTGTCTGTGTGTTCTATGTTTTTTTTTTTGGTCTGACCACGGGACGCAAGCCCGACCCCCTCTCAAGGGCCGACCCCTGGGGAAAGGGGCCGACCGCTGGTGAGCCCGCGTCTCCCTCGCCCGTCAGTCGTCCCAGCAGCGAAACGCGCAACCCCCGCCGCCCGCGGCGCGGCGAGAGGGCGCCCGAAACCCGCCTAACCCGCTCCCCACCCAACCAGGAAGCTGGCGCGTGCAAGGTCCACGCTAGGGACTTGGCGGGGGGGGGGTGTTGGAAATTGCAAATCCCAGATTTCTCAAATGGCCATCGGGAATAAATTTTCCTGGAGAATTTCTGAACTTTGCAATTCCCCAACTATCCTGCCATGCGTTCAGGCCAAAAAGAGCAACTGGCCGTTTTTTTTTTCTAGCCGAAAAAAAAAAAAAAAAAATGCTTTTTAACTCACCACGTGGTGAAGAAATTCACCACGCCCCAGGGCAAACTATTGTCCTCCCAGCTCCACCTGGCTGAGGAATGTAGGTCATTTACATATCAAAGATAAATCTAGCAAATGGTTTGGAAGTCAAAAAAAAAATTTTTTTTAAGCATTTAAATTTCTAACTTAAAGGTTTCTTAAAAAAATTAATAAGAAAATGTTGCAAATTACTGTTGTTATTTTTGTTTGTTTTTCGGTGCACGTGAAAATTTTTAGCAGCAGAACCACTGCAAAAGAATGAGTGGCGAAGCTTAAAAAAAAAAAAAAAAAAAGGGGAGGAAAAAGAGAAGGAGCCAAATGGTAGGGCGTTTGCCTTGCATGCAGAAAAAAAAGTGGTGTAAAAAAAATTAAAAATGTGTAATAAAAATGTGTATAATCAATCTAAATAATTATTAATATGTCTCTAGGTTAAAAAAAAATGTAAATGTTTTTAAGCATGTTCTACCAAAAGTAGTAAGTATTCATTCTTTCTGGTTTTCAACATTAATTTGTGTAACGTAAATTCCTGGTGTTTTCTGTTTAGAAAACTAAGTGAATTTCTATATTTAGAATTAAGCATAATTAAAATATTATTTTGCAATTTTTCATTATATGTTACCAAGAACATTAATATTTGTATCACAGGAGGTTTTATAAAATTGGTCATGGTTTTATTTAAAAATGTATAAAATGTTTCGTTGCAAAAAAAAAAAAATTCTAAAATTATCTAAGTAATTTAAGTAATATTTGCTTTTTCTCTTCTCCCAGAACCTTTTAGTACCATTTATGTCATGGCATCATGTTGCTTTGCACAGAATACAAGCAAATGGCTTTTCTCTCTGCATGGGGAGTAGTCCTCATGCAAACAGAAAATCAAAAAAATTAGTAAGGGAACCCCAAAGCCCTCTTTCAGAGGAATAATTGGAGTTGAGGCGGTGTGACAAGCAGGCACCGGCGAGAAACTGAAATAAATGGCCTGAGTAAGGAAATTGAAGATTTTCCTAGAAGATTATCACAGCCTGTGGGCCCTGCTCTCTCCCTCAAGCTCAGAAGAGAATTCGAGGTCAGTCTCTTCCAAACCTGGAGAGGAGTGGAACAGACAAGTCACCTCTAAAAATTCCTGCAGAGGGTGAGATGCCCAGCCAGAAGAACCTCATGCTGAACCGACCAACTCATCAGCCAAACCTGAGTGACTGTGAAAAACCTGCAGTGTCCACAACCTATCCTCAAAAAAGCTCTGTAAGTAATGGGGGTGCCCCAGATGGAGATTTCTCCAACAGTGCTGTATATGTGCAAAGAAAAAAGCCAAGTTATTCAAATACCGGGTAAGGTACAAGGTAAAGGTGGAGAGAAAAACCATTTTTGGTAGCTAATTAAAATTCTAGTGGGCCTAACTTAAAACCCACTTCTTTAAAGTAACTCATGTAAAAATGCTCTTACTAGTTGTATTAAACCAAATCATAAATTGCAAATGCAAATGTTAGTCTAACTGAAGTAACTCAAAACTGTTTATTCATAATGCTATTATGCTTTGTTTTCTGTTAATTAATTTGTGCTATCATTACAGACAATAAGAACAGCTATGCCATTCAAGTTGTGCTATTTACTGCTCCAAGGCCTGAGTGGGTTAAGTAATATTCCCCTGTATAATTAATCTAATCCTTTTCAGGTGTTAAAACTGTAAAAGTAAACCAGTTAACTGCTCCTTTAGGGAAATATGAGATTTCACCCTATCTAGAGATTGAAACTGCAGTCCCCTGTCAGCCTGAAGTAGCTACAGAAGATTGATCTTCGACCACGTTCCCTCTAATAACTTCTAGGGTAATGAAATCTCTAAAGCAAAATGGTCATCAAAAAAAAAAAAAAAAAACTATAAGGGGAAAATAAAGGCCGCAGAAATTAATAAGCCAAGTTAACTACTAAGAATAACATTATGCCTATCTATCCCAGAGGTTAAAGCAGGTAGCAAAAATTATGCTTCTCTTGGTAATGTTAAAAAGTAAAACAGTCATTAATAAAAATAAAATTTCTTCATCTCTGTCTAACCCAGTGCAGGAAAGGCAACTGGAGTTTAGGGCTCTCTACCCCAACAGCTGTTTAAGTTGCAAAAATGAAGAAAAGAAAGCAGAAACCTCCTTATTTTCGTTGTGGAATTCACAGCCTATGTGAAAAGAACTGCTGTCAAGGTGAACTGCATGCTTCCTGGGTTCACGCCTTCCATCCAAAACCTGAAAAGTGAAGCACACTGAGGATCCTCTCAAGATACGGGTCTGGCGGGCACACTTCAGCCCTAATGCACTCACTAACTCTGAAAATGCTCTCCCTGGCACTTGCTAAGGAAGGGCTCGAACTGCTTACCTCCGGTCCTCTACTTCCCATGTGTGTGTTTGGGGGGCCAGAATGGGTGTGTAAAGCAAAACCTCAGCCTTTGCCTCCCTCTTGGGGGTGGGGGAAATTGGCCTCTGGCTGTCCCTGTCTCACTAGGTAATCTAACCTTTGCTTCTTCTACCTGTACTTATGTCAAAAGGTAATCCCGTTTAGCTTTAAATCTTCTGTTTGCTATTCATAACAGCACCAAATCTGTAAACCTGGGTCAGGTAGAAGGTACTCAGTGCTCAAAAGTCCTGCCTGATCCCTCTAGCCCAGGGTATTTACCTCCGAAACGGATATAAATATGTGGTAAAAATTTGGCTTATGCATCCCAGCATTAGTGCTCCCCAACATTAACATCATCCCAGGAACAGAGCCCATCCCTCTGCCTAGCATACATTTCTTAGGCACTCCTAGGTCTGAGCACTCTACTGGTAGGGCTCAGAAGTTGCAGGAAAATTGGTAACTGGAAAAGCAAAACTAGCAGGGCTAAACAGAAATAACAAACTCTCACAAAAGTTAATTTCAAATGTGTAAAACAAAATCAAGCACCATCAAGAGTAGCTGGCCAAGATACAAAGCTATTAAATGGTCCCTTATGGTCTTTATGGCATGGAATTCTCCCCTATCTAATACTCCTACTGGGGCCCCTCCTAAGCCTTTTTACTTCTGGTAGCCATTGGCCCATGCAGGGTTAGCTCATGCAAATAATTATGACCAGTAATATCAGAAAGTAAAGGCCCCAAAATCACATTGGCTTCTAGGATTAGAAGCCTCCAGTACAAGAAGTGGGGATTGAAAAGGGAAATCAGCCCCCCCCCCCACCAACCTTGGTGGGTGCCCTGCCCCTTAAGGAAGTCGTCACTGCCTCGGCCCCACCTCTACCCCTACCTCACGAATCATTGGTGTTATCGTAGCGGAAGTCCAGCCCTCAAGGACTCTTCTTCCCCTCCCACTTCCCATCCTATATAAGGGGGTAACGAGGGACCCACGAGGTCTTTGATTCTGGTGGGAATTCATAGACCCTGACCATTCATAATGGTCAGTATTAAAAGCACTTTTTAAAGCATCTGCTGGAACTCATAAGCCTCTTCATTTCTTTGCGCCGGGCAGCTAAAATTAGGACTTCCGGACCTTTCAGCATAATTGCCTGAAAGTGGAATTTAAAAACCAAACAGGATTTAGGAGATGAACTCAAGAACCTTATAAAACCTGTAAGCTATTTGAGATATATTGGATATAAGGGAAAAAGGAAACTATCACCTTAATGTTATGTGTTTATGTAGTGAAATTTCCAGGGACAATATTATTTGTTCAATCACTTCATGAAAATGCTTTATCTCAGGATAAAAATGAACCGTGCAACAAACTGCTTCAAAATGCAACTGATGTGGAGAACAACACTTATTCAAACCCTTTAAGTAGACATTTGTTTTCTACCTATAAATCTTAAAGGTTTTACTTTTCTTTTCATTTTTTTTGTTTTTTTGTTTTTGTTTTTGGGTCACACCCAGCAGCGCTCAGTGACTCCTGGCTCCAGGCTCAAAAATTGCCTCTGGCAGGCACAGAGGACCATAAGGGATGGCGGAATTAGAACTGCTGTCCTTCTGCATGAAAGGCAAACACCTTATCTCCATGCTATCTCTCCCTTCAGCCCCAAGATTTTACATTTCAAAGCTTGCATCAAGAACCTTTTTATGGTTAGTATTTTCATTGGAAAATGGTAAATATTGTATGTTTGATAAGGTATTGCAAGATGATTCTCATAAATTCACTAATGTTTGGTAGAATAGGTACATAATGCACTTCAGAAATTTGGGTTTGGGTTTTGTGGTTTGGAGGGTAGGACTTTTGCCTTAGTTGTGGCCAATCCAGATCCTGGTACCAAAAATGGTCCTCCAAGTATAGTCAGGAGTTATTCCTGGTGCAGAGTCAGGAGTAATTCTTGAGTACCACTGGGTGTGGCTGCCCCTATCAAAAAACTAACAAACAAACCATGCTCAGTTTATCTCCTGAAAGACTGTGCTTTGTGATTCTTGTATCTACCTTTATTGAAGAAATACCAAGAATTAGAGTTTTTTACTACCAGTGAAAAGGGAAATCAGCGCCCCCACCACCAACCTTGGCTCCACCCTTAAGGAAGTCGTCACTGCCTCGGCCCCACCTCTACCCCTACCTCACGAATCATTGGTGTTATTCTAGCGGAAGTCCAGCCCTCAAGGACTCTCCTTCCCCTCCCACTTCCCACCAAGGTCCGGAAGTCCTAATTTAGTTACCCGGCGCAGAGAAATGAAGAGGCTGATGAGTTCCAGCAGATGCTTTGAAAAGTGCTTTAATACTGACCATTCGGAATGCCCAGGGTCTATGTATCCCCAGAATAGGACCGGAACCAAAAGACCATGTGGTCCCCTGATCACCCCCTTATATAGGATGGGAAGTGGGAGGGGCTGGACTTCCGCTAGGATAACACCAATGATTCGTGAGGTAGGGGTAGAGGTGGGGCCGAGGCAGTGACGACTTCCTTAAGGGTGGAGCCAAGGTTGGTGGGGGGGGGGGCTGATTTCCCTTTTCACCGGTAATAAATCTAAATAAAGCTTTAACCTGTGTTATTGCAGACTGTGCATAGAATGACACTAGTGGGCTCTTGATTGGTGTATTACTAAGGACAGATTTTGGCAGATGCCAGAAAGATAGGTGATGGGGGACAATTTCTAACTGGTGTGAAAGTATTTCTGGTGCTTCAGTGGAATGTTTTTGCCAAGTTTAGAAATAGGAAAAATCCATTTCATACTTAGGAGTGGCTAATCATTTAGAGAATATACACACGAAAAAATAATAATGAGAAAAATTACCTTGTAGATTCCAAATAACCCTAGATCACGTAAGACAGACAGGGCACTGACGCGTGGACCAGTAGTGATTTCTCCAGCCACTTGCAAACGGATCTTAACAATTTCCAAAGGATTTGTGAAAATCACTTGGGAGCCTCCAGCCTAAGAAGCAGAAAAAAGTTTTTAGAATCAAAGCATAGTAATGGTAAGACCAATCAGGAAGATATATGAAATTATCCTAATGGGAGCTTGGAAGATCAATCCTATAGATACTGTAGTTTCAGCCTTTGCACCATCAATTAAATTGTAAGTGCTGCACAACTTTGAATCAAAATGCAGGTACAGCCAAGGAGGTCTCAGGAACAGAGGACCTATGTCCTTCAGGCAGAGGCTGAAAGCAAGAAAAAACTAGAGGGAGGAGAAAGAAGTGCAAGAGAGACTCATAATGCCTTTACCAAACTCTTCACAAAGGACAGGTGTGTTTAAAGCACAAGATAAGTTGTTTTTAAAAGTTGTAGAATTATAAATGGGTTATTTTGTCTGCTGTATTTTTCTACATAGATGACATATTATTAATATAATTAACTATATCAATTATAATTGATACAAAATTAATGCTTTTGTATCACTGATCTAATATACAAAATATATAACCAAAAGAGAGGAAATAAAAATGTTCATCTGGGGCCGGAGAGATAGCATGGAGATAAGGCGTTTGCCTTGAGTGCAGAAGGTCGGTGGTTTGAATTCCAGTGTCCCATATGGTCCCCCCGAGCCTGCCAAGAGCAATGTCTAAGCATGGAGCCAGGAGCCAGGAGTGATCCCTGAGCGCTGCCGGGGTGTGACCCAAAAACCAAAAAAAAAAGATAAAAAAGTCCATCTATTACCTTTTTTTTTTTTTTTTGGCTTTTGGGTCACACCCAGTAGCACCCAGGGGTTACTCCTGCCTCTACGCTCAGAAATCGCTCCTGGCAGGTGATTCTGGGATGCCGGGATTCAAACCACAGTCCTTTTGCATGCCCTACTTCCATGCTATCTCTCTGGCCCCACATCTATTACCTTTTTAAAACAAACTGTCTTCCCATTTTCACCAACTTGATACAACTGTCACTCCAGGGCACAAAGACAGTAATAAAACGAAGAGCTAGTGAAAAAAATGTAAATAAAATGAACAACTAGTCTCTAAATAAAGAGACACAGATCTGCCTGTCAGGGTATTAGTTAGGAAAAAGAACAGACAAATATTCTCCCGTAATAAACTTCATGATTCTGGCAATAATTCAAAATTGCCAAAGAACATGTAAACTTAGATGAAAGCTCTTTTTTTTTCCTCTTAAAAAATCAGGCTGATCATCAAACACCATTTTATGGAGTTACAGATTCTTATAATTTTATTTATGTGTTACCTGTGTATAGAATTGTTCTTTTCATATAAGATAAATGTCAAAGTAGTGAAAATATGCATTAAATCAATTATAGTCCAAACTTTGAACAATGTGTGTTATTTCATTCCAGCAATGGCTGGGTGCCACACCTCCGAGCTCATCAGTGGAAATCTTTAAAGTGCACCATCAGGGAAATTTTAAGCTAGCTATTTTGAAGCTAAGCCTGTATTTATTATAAGCAATTACATTCTTTCCTACTGCACTTCAACTTGTTATTCCTTGTCACAATATGTTAAATTTTTATATCATCCAAAATAGGTTGACATTCAGTATGGTTCAGAATCTTTATTATGAAAGGATCTTACCAAATCAGATCACAGACACAAAGCTCATAGTATATAGTCTAGTAGGCTCTAACATGAGAACAGGCACATTATGGTTCTATATCATAGGAAACTATGTCTTGCAGGATTCTCAGGTCCCAGTAAATTATATAAGTGAAGTAAAAATAAATGTCCTGGGGCCGGAGAGATAGCATGGAGGTAAGGCGTTTGCCTTTCATGCAGGAGGTCATCGGTTCGAATCCCGGCGCCCCATATGGTCCCCTGTGCCTGCCAGGAGCAATTTCTGAGCCTGGAGCCAGGAATAACCCCTGAGCACTGCCAGGTGTGACCCAAAAACCAAAAAAAAAAAAAAAAAAAAAAAATAAATGTCCTATCCAGTGGTTGGCAACCTGTGGCTCGCGAGCCACATGTGGCTCTTTCCACTTTTAATTTGTCTCTTCTGTGCCAGGCCGCCACTCCAGGAGTCAGGACTCTGCTCCTAGCCTTTGTCAGTGCACGCTCTGTGTGGCTCTCAAAATAAATTTCAATCGTGGTTTTGGCGAGATTTGGCTCCGTTGAAAAAAAAAAGGTTACCACTGTTATACTAACCAAAATTAGCTACCAGTTCTGAAAGTTTTGCTTATAATAAATAACTAGAAATAAAAGAGAGCTACAATATGGTGAGAGATGGATTAAGGAAATGTGAGCACCTGCTCACATCATTGCTTACACAATGAGATACTATGTTGCTAATAAAATATTATGGGAAAATGTCAAACACCGTATTTTCCAGCGTATAAGACGACTTTTGAAACAAAAAAAGTCAACCGAAAATCGGGGGTCGTCTTATACTCCGAGTATATCCTGAAAACTGTTTCAATATGCCGCTAAACGAAAATTGTCTAATATTGCCACAAAACGAATTTTCCAACTCGATCCTGCACCAATCACTGCAAGGCTGCTCGAACCACCTCTCTAACTCAGCCAATCCAAGCCGGCTTTTTATGCATGCAAATTAGACAATGTTCTGTACGAATCTACACTGTCAAAAGCCTGCTCAGATTGGCCAGAGTCAGAGAGGAAGTCTATGACAGTATAAGCTTTGAACATTTGCTTGTTGTGATTGGCTCACTGTGGTACATACAGTTGCAGCACAGGAACGTTCTGTCTAATACAGCGAATATAGGCCTAAACCTACGTAAAACGTAAAACTGCAAAATTATGGGGTCATCTTATACGCTGGAAAATATGGTATATACAGTTAAACAAAAATTCTTTTATAATTAAAAGTATCTTTCTCCCCACAGTTACACATCATCATGCTCAAGATAAGTTGCTTTTAAATTTGTAGAATTACAAATGGGTTATTTTGTCTGTTGTGTTTTTATACATAATTTTATTTTTATAATTAATTCTATCTATAATTGATAAAAATTAATATTTTTGTATCACTGGCCTAATATACATAATATACAACCAACAGAGAGGAAAGAAAAATGTTCATCTATTATCTTTTTAAATCAAACTGTCTTCCCATTTTTACCAAATTGATACAACTGTCCTTCAGAACAGAGCAAGACTATACCTTCAGCATATTGAAAATGTATAGTGGGCCAGCAAAAGGCTGAGCATATGATTTGCCTTGATTCAAAAAGCTCCCTGAGCAGGGCCAGGAGTAACCCCTAAACAGAGAGTTGAGAGTAGCTAGTCCTGTGCATTGCTGGATGTGGCCAACAAATTTAAAAGACAAATAAATAAGCAAATGTTATAAAGTGGGACGAAAACAGATCAATAAGATAGAATCTTATCTCTTAACCAATTTTATACACTTTTATGCATATCCAAGCAGTGCTATTTTTAAGTACAGAATGCTAAGTACAGAGCTCTGTTTTTTACTCATTATCTTAGATCTTCATTAGCACTAAGAAAGTTAATATCATATACAATAAGAATATATTATACTCAACTTCATGGATCTACACCAATCAATAGATACCAATTCTTTCAGCAAAGCCAAATAATTAGTCATCAAGGATAGTGCAAAAGCCAAATCCATGAAAAACAAGACACAGTAGGAAGAAGGAACTCAGTGACAACATGAATATAATAATGTTGCATTCATTATCCCTCATGGAGTCAGAAAGAAAGACCCTACAGAATCAGAATAGTATAATCCAGAGGTGCTAGAGATGAATCAGTCCTTTGGAGTCCAGCAGGAAAGAAATGAGAGACTCCATGGCACCATGAGAAGATGCTTATCATCAGATGCATGGTGTCTGGGCATCACCATGACTGGATCACTGAGCAGCACACTGCCTGCTGCTCTGCTGACTCCTGGTCTATTATCCATTCACAACACCTTTCCCAGGTCCCTCCTTTGCAGAGATCAAAGACTGCAGAATCCTCAGACACTGGACAGGAACACATATTGTGCACAATGTCTTTGTGTCCCTCATCACTTGAGAGCTCCGGCTGTGTGAAGATAGTGTTTTTTGTATGTGTGTGCAATTTTGTCACAAATCATTTCCCAAGGACTTTTTGAAGTATGTGACAAGTAGGAATAGAGAGATTTTTCATACAAGAATCAATTTTGTGAGGAATTATATATTTACAATGGGGACAGTGATTTCTCTACAGATTTCATGGTAGTCTTTGTTAGGAAAATCTCAGTTCCCATCCAGTATCATGATTCCAATAAGGAGAAATGCATATACCTATTGCAGCCTCATGTATGCTACTAGATCATTCACTTACACATCTATTTGCCAATTATTTATGTTATTATGTTCAAAGTTTTCCCTAGGAACTGCAAAGATACAAGATAAGAAAGTATTCCTGTTTTCAAGGAGCTTGAAACAAAAAGATAATAAATATTCATTAAGCATCCATTATGGTTTATTAAGGCACTGTATTACATACATTACATATACACTTACATTGTTCACTCAAGAGAAGTTTCTTCCAAGTTTCATATAAAGGGAAACAGGCATATAAAACAAAAGAAACAGCCGTAAGCTGAATTGTTTCACCAAAATTCATATGTTAAAATCCTAACCTGAGGATGTGACTGTATTTGTGGACAGAATGTTTAAAGAGAAAATTATGTAAAAGTGATCTATATGATTAAAAATGATAATGCCCTAATCCAATGTGGCTGATGTCACTGAAGGCAAGACCAGAGATGATACATGGGCACAAAGAAAGGATAATATGAACACACAGTGGTCATATGTGAAAGGAATCACATCCATGGCCATTTGAAAAAAGGAAAGCAAAACAAAGAAACCTAAATGGAATCAACACCTATTCTTAGAAGCCCAACCTCCATAATTGGAGAAAATAAATTTGTGTGTTTTTAATCCATTTTGTGTATGGTATATGTCATAGCAACATGAGAAAATAATTACAGCAGGCCACATGGTCAGCAAATAGGAAAGAAGCAGTTCTCGATTGAGTTCAATAAACATTTGCCTTACAGAAAAAATGGCATATAAGAAAAGGTAATTATAATAAATAATAAATAAATTGCTTTTATTTATATAAATAAGAGATAAATTTCCCTGGTAGTTCAAGGGAGGGCAAGATTTCTGTTGGCAAGGGTAATCTGAGAAGGTGTGATACAAAAAGAGCACATTAGCTGCTAACTGAACTATAATTAAGATTTAGGTATTCCAGACAGAGAATGACACAAAGGCAAAGTGTCATTTGCTTGCTGTATTTATAAAACCAGTACTATGTTTGATCATTGAAATTTCAATATGTTCAATATTACAATGTTATCAACATTATCATTCACTAGCATTTTTTTAAAGTATTTTTGTTTGGGATTTTTTGGGTCACACCTGGCGGTACTCAGGGATCATCCCTAGTGGTGTTCAGGTGACATATGTGGTATTAGAGATCAAACCAAGGACAGCCGTGTGCAAGACAAATGCCTATTAGTCTCTCTGGGACCTCATTAGAAGTTTTGAATATTTTTCATGTAAAGGCATTATTCCAGATGTTGTTAAAATCTTTTGGTCATCATACTATCCCCATGTACATCACAAAATGATGCCATCTTTCTAAGGAGCAAGCAATGGCTGCTAAGGGTGGAGGATACATAAGGATATATAACTTGTTTAAGTCATACAGACAAGAATACAGAAAATGGATTCAAAGCTAGACTTCATGCTAAAGTCTGAGAAAAACCACTTGCTTTAAATGACATGGAAGTAATATGAAGGAAGGTTGATGAAAATAAGATTCCAGAAGCCAAATTATTCAAGGACTGAATATCACTCTAAAAAAGTTCAGTTGTATTCTAATATGGTGCCTTTGTGTATGTGCATTGGGAGAGCAGAAAGAGGCAATGTGACGGGAGTACAAGTAGAGCTAGTAAGTAAAGTTTAGAAGCTACAGGATCCTGATTAGTATGCCACCATGTGTACTATTCCATTAGTATTTATGAAAGATGAATAAATATCAGAAGGAATGGAACTTATTAGGAAGGGGGCACCCTGAGGCAGGGATAACAATTAGAGTTTCAGCAGCATAGGGATACACCAGACTTTGAATAATTACATCAGTAATGAGGTAGGGTGAGTTGAGTGGTAGTGAATAATTGTTGCAACAGAGATAACTAGGGCATGGCAGCTGATTACAGGGCAACTGGGGCAAAAGGTTTGAGTAAACTCAAATAACAAAAACCCATGCTTTTGCACCTATGCAATGAGAACAAGAGAAAAAAAAGTCAAATATGAGGGAGGGAAGAATAGAAGGAGGCTATCTGACCTCTGAAATGACACTAGAACTCTGGTGGTAGGTGTGATGAGACACATACAGATAAAGGTGTGAAATTGTACTCCCAGAATTTGTATAGTATTGGAAATGAAATGGTCATTCAATTAAAGCTCAATAAAAAGAAAAAGAGAAACAGGACATATCAGAAGATCACAAAAAAGTGTGCTGGGAGTTAAGAAATGAGACATTCAGGAGTTATACAGGAGTCAAGGCATATGTGCTAAGCAAAGGCAGGGTCTTACACATCCTTTTCCTTTGCATTCTTTTCAGGAAGTTCCTTTCATTTTACATTCGCTTCATGAAAGAAAGAAGAGAAACCAGGGATAGAGAACTAATCACTGATGGGAAATCTCACTATGAACTATACAGTAGCAGAACCATAGAAACCAGGAAAGGGCTTTCAGAAAGAAATCAACAGAGAAATGGTCACCATTGTATACTGCTGAGACAGGGCAGTGAGGTCTAGCAAGTAAACTGTTCGGTGAAGGGAAAAATGCATCCAAGAAATTAGAAAGAACTTATGCAATCTACATTTTTTGATGGAAGAGTAAAATAAAGAATGATAGTCAAACAAGGTAGAATAAAATTTTATTTAGGGTAATTAAGGTGAAAAGATCTAGGGAGAGTGAAAAGATGAAGCATAGCGGGTGTAATTGTGTTTTGTATACGTAAGCAAAACAATACAGGTTCTAAATAGAGGAGGAATGGAAAGCTGTGTGAAGTCTGTGGATTGCTACAATAATGTGGGATAATTCTGTTTCAGAACAGAATCTGACAATTGGTACTGTTCTTACTATCTATACTTGAAGGATAAAGAAAAATAGAATGAAATGAATTATGACTTGGCAAAAGACCTCTGAGAATCAATAATAGGTAATATCCTGATTCTCAGGGCCGGAGCAGTGGTGCTAGAGGTCTTCCTTGCAAGGTCTGCCTTGCAAGTGCTAGCCTAGGATGGACCTCGTTTCAATCCCCCGGCATCCCATACGGTACCCCCAAGCCAGGAGCAATTTCTGAGTGCATAGCCAGGAGTAACCCCTGAGTGTCAATGGGTGTGGCCTAAAAACAAAACAAAAACAAAAACAACAACAAAAATGTAGGTGTACCTATCTGAGACCTGCCCATTTCTGGGAGGGGTCTTGGGAACTGAATATTAGGTGTGACCTTACCTGCAAGACCCGGCCCATTCCTGGGAGGGGTCTTGGAATAGGTAGATAAACCCTTGAGCCAGGGGATTAGGGCTCTGCTCTCTGGCTTTTGGGTCGTTGCCTCTTTTGGTCTTTGACCAGGATGGAGGTCAAAGGAAGATGGCTGAAAGGAATTAAGATGCAGGGCCAAGAATAACTAGTGCTTGAAAGGTTATAAGTAGGCCACACACATGTGGTGAATAGGGCATGAATAAAGCTGATGCTTCCTGATGCCTGCCTGTGAGTGAGTCTGATTCCGCCGTTCACCTGGGCCTGGGACCTGCCGGCTGGATGGGGGTTGCGGAACCACGTGGCCTGGGATGGCATCCACTTCCACCCAGCCCCATCATTAATTATTTGATACAACAAAAAATATTCTGGTTCTCCAGAAAATGCAATTCTGGTGTAGTTAGTTGAATGTGTCACACAGACAAGAAGATCTAGTAGCTAATGACATAAAAAAAACAAGTTCATGAAATGACTCACATATTTCATTTTTTTGAACTGAAACAGATTGAAAAAAATTGGTGTCAACACACATCAACACATCTCAAGGTCTCAAAGCCAAAGAGAGTTTAGCCTTCAGAGAATCTCATTTAAGTGAACATTATGTGCAGAGAATTATAGATGAGGAATGTGTTATATGGCTTATAACAGTGTATAAATAAGTACTAAATACAAATATCTTAATACCACCTGTCTAGATTAAATAATATGAACAAGGTGTACCAAAAACTTTTACAGCTTCAAAATGTAAAGGAGCAAACAAGATCGGAGAGATAGTATAGTGGGCAGGGTGCTTGTCTTGCACCTGGCTAATCCGGGTTCAGTCCCTGGAATCATATACAATTCCCTAAACACTGCCAGGAGTAGGTCCTGAGCATAGTAAGGTGTGGTCCAACCACCCCACCTCCCAAGGGACACTGATATCAAAAACAATGTAGAGAAGAGGAATAAAAAACTGTTACACTGAGATGGGAGAGATGGCACAGCGATAGGGCATTTGCCTTGCATGCAGCCAACCCAGGAGAGAACTGGATTCCCTTCTCATCATCCCATATGGTCCCCTGAGCCTTCCAGGAGCTATTTCTGAGCTCTGAGCCAGAAGTAACCCCTGAGTGCTGCAGGATGTAGCCGAAAAACTAACCAAACCAAACCAAAACAAAAGAACTGTTACACTAACACAGACACACACACTTATTACACAATTTTTACACATGAGGTCGGATCAACAACAGGTACTGTTGTACTGTACAGAACAGGAAGTAGATCACTTCCTTTACAAGTAATCCCCTGAACTCTAGTAAAAGTGATTCCTGAGCACAGAGCTAAGAGTAAATCCTGAGCACCACTGGGTGTGGTCCCCAAACAAACAAAATCCAAACAATTTCTTATTTATTGTGCTCCTGCCTCTGGCATTAATGAAGACTTTTTAAACATGTACAGAATGAAGATAAAGAAAATAGGCTTTTTTAAAAGACTATAAAGAACTTCAAAGTTAAGGAAACAGGTTTAGGGTGGAAGAGACAGCAGTATAGCAGGTAGGATGCTTACTTTGCATGTAACCGACCAGATTCCATATGACTTCTGAGCCCTTGAAATAAGAGATACTTGAGTTATAGAGCAAGTAGTACTCCCAGAGTACTGTTGAATGTGGACCAAAACGAAAAACAAATAAAGAAACCCAAAACCAAAACAAATAGGGGCAGGAATGATAGTACAGCATGTAAGGCAGGTAAGGCACTTGCCTTGCATGCAGCTGACCTGGGTTCAATTCCTTGCATTCCACCTGGTCTCATAAGCACTACCAGAAGTAATTTTTGAGTGCAGATCCAATAGTAATCCTGAGCATTGCCAGGTTGACAGCAAAACTAAGCAAGCAAAAATCAAAGAAATAACAGAAATAGTTCTTGAACTTCAAAAGAGTCAGTTGTAAATCACCTGTAAATTAATATGAAATGCAAATGTAAAAAAACCAACTTTCCAATAAAAAATAAGCTTGACTATTATAACAGTCACTTTTCCTATACGTTATTTAAAAGTTGAAGCAACCTTTCTAAATAAGGTATCAGCAATTTTTCTTGAAGAAGTTTGAAAATAGGAATACTCAGAATAGTATACAGAGAATCTTCTATATCTATACATTAACATTTATAATGTCAGAAAATGACACTTATAACATCAGAAAATTTTAATCTTATTTTAAGATTAAATACAAATAAAGATCATGACTATAGCTCCCCCTGGCACAGGCATGATAAATCAGACCTTCTATATTTGTAACTATAAATCCTTATCTGTTTAACTTCCTGTTTTAGTGACAATGTAATAATCATGAAGTTTTTCCAAATTATTTTCTTTAAAAGGTGATGGGGAACTGCTTTTGATCCACTTCAAAAGCATCCTGCCTATAGATTGTGAGAAGAAATATAACATATCAACCTTTCTTAGCAAATATCTTGTGTTTTTTGGAGGGGAGGTCCTCCCAAGTGGTATTCGGGAGGCCTAGAGGCCCTCCTGGCAATTTTGTGCTAAGGACAGAGTTGGGAGAATGGGGAGATAGAGGGAGGTACAAAACTCCCACTTCCATGCCACTGTGGCCAAGGTCAAGGGTTGGCAACCTGAGGCACAAAGAATTCCCTGGGAACCACAGCCATGTTTGTTTTCTCTACTGTCATACTCAATAATGCTCAGGAGTCCTGTAGTGCCAGTAATCTAATAGAAACTGAGTTGGCTGTATGCAAATAAGGCACCTTAATCCCAAGAGTTCTTGTCATTTTAGTTTTTTATTTCATATAACCACAACTTATATGATCTTTATTGGAAGAATCTGAAGTATACTAGAACAAAGAAGCCAAGATTTTTTTTAAATAAAATTCAATCCCTGGTGTGGGAATTCTACCTGAGAGTTGTTGAAGATCAAATTTTCAAGCTATGCTTCATGATCTATAAGGTCTCTTCTAGTGCAGGGGAATATATACCATGAGGTAATGTGGAAGCTGAGACCTTCCTTCCACCCTGCTCTCATTGATCATTCCCTGTCAACACCCCAATACTATACTCTAACCTTTGTTTATTCTCCAGGTACCATTTTGCAAGGTAAACAGTTTTCTAACTACCAAGTAGAATTAGTCATCCGAGACTTATTTCTCAGGAACAAACTGCCCCACTAGAGTAAACACAAAGTAGACAATTTGCTGAATGAACAAGCCCCTTTCTTCTGTGGAAGTTAGAGTGTTGAAGCTATAGCAGGCATTTTTCTAAATCCATCACAAGGTTATCCTCTACAATTCTCCCAATTATAGTGATGCAGTGACCAGAAAATACACCATCAACAGTCACATGTCCATCCAGGACCTGGGCTTCACGAAATGTAAACCACGAGCACTCAAATAATCTTGAAGTTTCCCATGAAGAACAAGGGAAAACCAGATGTATGCTCTGATGTGTACACAAGGCTCAACAAAGCTGTCTGGACAAATAAATAAAAAGTGTTCCATACCACGTCTGTGCATCTTTGTTCAGAAAACATGAGGAGGAAGATCACCAAATGAATTGTATTTACCTATATACCTGTCACCACCTTAAAAACAAAACAAAACTGGGCCGGAGAGATAACAGAGTGGTAGGGCATTTGTCTTATATGTGGCCAACACAAGACAGACCTTGGTTCGAATCCCAGCATCCCACACGGTCCCCTGAGCCTGCCTGGGGAGTGATTTCTGAGCACAGAGGCAGGAGTACCCCTGAGCACCGCCGAGTGTGACCCAGAAACCAAACCAAACCAACCAAATGAAACAAAACACTACTGAGTGCCAATGGGGCAAATAACTAAACTGATGACACATAAAGGCAAATATAGTTGTCCTACTGAGTAAATGTTTGTAAATGCTATTTTTTCATGACACAGTCCTCATATTATAAAATATTTGTTTCCTTCTTTTGATAACTGCTCTCTTTCTGAAACGAGTTAATAGGCTACAAAAACATTATATAAGACTTTTATCACAGCTTTTGATCAGTGACCTAAAGCGATTATAAGCTTGACTTCTTATGTTCCTTATAATTTTGTACAATAAAACTTGTTTCTTAACTCATGTTCATTCTGATGAAGTGTATAATAATTTCCCTCATTCTTAATATTTCTGATTTCATACTGGTAAAGTTATTGTGGAAAATAACTTATTTCTTTTGAAAAACATAATTTCAAACTATCAAATATTTAGAAAGCAATATAATGGGGAGCTCAAATATATTACCCAAGATATAACTCAGAGTAAGTAGAAAAACACTCCTCACTTTATATACCACATATGATCTAAGTCACATGTGATACATAAAGATTATTTTTCTTTCTTCTTTATATACCACATATAACATGACTCATGTGTGGTATATAAAGAAGAAAGGAAAGCAATTAGACAGGATCTAATGAAAACAAATCTTTGGTAAATATAGAACCTAGAGTACCAAGAGATATACTAGAAGTAAAATAAGGTGACGTAAGTGATATGAGGTGGAGAGTCTCTGGCACTTCGGTGGTCGATGGAGATATAATCCATACAGTAATTTATTAATTAATAAATATAATAATTATATTATATAACAATATGTTATTATTATGTAATATAAAATTTAATAATTTCATATTTATAAATAATTATTTATAGCAATTTTGCACACCAGAACTATAAATGCTACTATTACTATGACCATATTATCTCAACTATAACTCTTTTTTTTTTTTGGTTTTTGGGCCACACCCAGCGGTGCTCAGGGATTACTCCTGGCTGTCTGCTCAGAAATAGCTCCTGGCAGACACAGGGGACCATATGGGACACCGGGATTCAAACCAACCACCTTAGGTCCTGGATCGGCTGCTTGCAAGGCAAATGCCGCTGTGCTATCTCTCCGGGCCCATATTATCTCAACTATAACGTGTAAAAAATCATTAGCCAAGGTAGTCAGCTAGTTATTGTAATTACAGAAAAAAGCAGCCTCAGTATGTCACTTAAAACAAGCATTTGTCAAACTTTCCCAACCACAAATCCTCCACCTTCTTTCCTTCCTGCAGTTGTCCAGCCTACCCTAGTATAAAGCTGTAGTTTCCCCATTTGCATGATTTTACCCATGTTCCCACTGGAATATCCTAAATCCTTGGTTGAGAAATGTTAATTTAAGAATATGTTAAGAAGCTCTAGTTTCTACTCTTTTATAAATCTATTATTTTCCACCTGTACTGACCTACTCCTTCTTTATTGCTTCTTTATTTATAGAAACACTATCTTCAAACAGTCCTTGAAATATAGGAGTCAAATCAAAAAGATTCTAAAGATCAAAAAACTTTAGGATTCTTTTTTCTTCCAACCATTCTAGGAGACAGTTGTCAAGATATTCAAAGAAATTAACAATGTTGAACCTTTTTTTTTAAAAAAAAATACCATTTCATTCATCAATCTGTTGACCACAGAGAACACAGCAGTATATGTTTTCTCTTTTTCTTTTTCTTTTTCTTTTTGGGCCACACCCGGTGACACTTAGGGTTACTCCTGGCTATGCATTTAGAAATCGCTACTGGCTTGGGGGACCATATGGAATATTAGGGGATAGAACCGTGGTTCGCACATGCAAGGCAAATGCCCTACTGCTTGTGCCACCACCCTGGCCCGAGCAGTATATATTTTTTATTTTTTATTTTTTGGGCCACACCCATTTGACTCTCAGGGGTTACTCCTGGCTATGCACTCAGAAATCACCCCTGGCATGGGGGACCATATGGGACGCCAGGGAATTGAACTGCAGTCCATCCTAGGTGAGCACTTGCAAGGCTCTAGTGCCTCTAGTGCCACCTCTAGTGCCACCTCTCCGCCCCCTCCCGTTTACATTTTTTTTAACAAATTATAATTTGCTTTATTTTAGACTGCAAGTATTAACTAGAATTCAATCACTTCTCTTTATTTTGAATTCATATGGTAGATACTTAGTGCTACTTAAAAAATTAAGTGTTAAAATGTATATGAAGAATATATATCTTGGAATTTTAATTATGCTTAATTGAATATACTTATATTTAAAATGCTTTTCACAAATGACATGTGCTAAGAATATCTAATTGCACACTGACATCCTAAAATATGTGCTTACATGTGTCAACAATAGATCAATATGAAGTTATGGAATGAATATTTTTTAAAAAACTAAAACCTAAATTCCTCATTTTAATTATTTGGATGCAAATAAACTTGTAACTATAAAAAGGGTTACACTAATAAATGTCTGATGATTCCCATTAAAAATGAATGAAGTCAATAGTATTTCATGTTTGAATTGGAAAATAATGATTTCTTAAGAAAGCTGATAGCAATTACTGTTTTACAACTCAACTTTAAATAAAGACATGTAAATAATTTGCATGTAAGCATTTGTATGCCAATAATTTGTATGTATTAATATCATATATAAAATTTACATATACACTGCAGGTACTTAGCAAATAGTAACAGTGAACAGTTAAATTAAATCACATCCTCTCAAACCAGTGTGCACTGAAATAGTCTTAATCATGTACTTTATTAAAAAGACAAATAAGGAATATATGCTTATAGGTTGGGCTCTGACCCAACCGTGTTACAGGATGCTAGATAACAAGAGGTTAGTATACATACCACATATAGACTGAAGGGAGGACAAAAAGCCATATATGGACATAGCAAGAAGATGGCCAACCACAAGACAACACCTTCAGAAGAAACGCTAAACTGCAAACAAATTTTCGACTTCCAGCTTTCAGAAATGTCAAAAGATAAATTTCTGTTATTTAAGTTATGCAGTCTATGGACTTTTAATTTTTGTTTCTGGGTCACATTTAGCAGTGCCTAGGTCTTGCTAATTCCTGAGCTCTGTGTTCAGGAATCACTTTCGGTGAGGTTCAAGAAACTATATGGGGCACTGGGAACCAAACTGGGTCATTTACATGCAAGACAAGTGACGAACCTGTTGTACTCTCTTTTTGGCCTCTCTGGAATTTTGTCATGGCACTGAAGCAAGTCGGTTCAATTGGATGGACAAAATAAACAGCTAATTATCAAGAAATTCAGGAATAATTATCAAGAAATATCCTCTGATTTGATGCATACATTAAGTGTTTTTGTGAGCGACACACTAGGCAGTACTCAGAGCTTACTCTTGGCTCTTTGCTCCAGGATTACTCTTTTTTTTTGTTTTTTTTTCTTTTTTGGGGGGGCCACACCCGGCGGTGCTCAGGGGTTACTCCTGGCTATCTGCTCAGAAATAGCCCCTGGCAGGGGTTACTCCTGGCTATCTGCTCAGAAATAGCCCCTGTGTGCACGGGGGGGGGGGGGGGGGACGGGGACGGACCATATGGGACACTGGGACACTGGGATTTGAATCAATGACCTTCTGCATAAAAGGCAAACGCCTTACCTCCATGCTATCTCTCCAGCCCCCAGGATTACTCTTGATGGGCTCAGGGGACCATATAAGGTGCAAGGGATCAAAAAGTTACACGCAAAGCAAATGCCCTACCTTTTGTATTACCTCTCCATCCCTAATATATACAATAACTTCTTAAATAAAAAAGTGCTTAAGAAGATTATTTAAAACTTAGAAAAATTTATCAACACCTGTTGGAGATAGATACAAAATAAAAACTTTCTGTTCTTAATTTTATGGTAAATTAGAAAAAGGCCATTCTATTTACACTCTACAAATATTACACTTCCTATCTTCAACTTTTTAGGGTTTGAATAGACCCATAGAAAACTGGCCAAGAAATCCAAGTGGAATCTGTCTGACGGACATTAAAAAGCAATTAAGTTACAGACCTGTCAAGTATGTTCACATTTGGGTCCTGACTATTATACATGTCTATTTTGACTTCTACTCCAAAAATCATTTAATGATTTACAGACCTTCAACTTTTAATATATCTGAACTATACAAAAGCTTTGACCCAAACTTTCTTCACATTTCATATGATAACAAACCCCACCTATATGTATTTAAAAAAAAACACAGAGGATCATCAAATATTTGGACTGTGTTGAATCCAAACGACTTTTAGATATTTCCAAAGCAGAAAAAGAGAGAAATAAAAGTAGGTGGCTCAGTGTTCATCATGAGTCAGACTCTCCTCTAGTGATATTTTTAAGTCTTACCCAGTCCTACCCAGGTATAAATGATCATTGGCATAAAATATTTCTTTATTTTTCATACTAAGTCCAAAAATACGTTTGAAGAATTGAGCTTACATAGAGAAATAAAGAGACAGTAGAATTATTCTATTCCAATATCCTAATCTTATTCTGTACAAGACTTTCTGGGCAAAACATGGTCTTAGAAATTATGATCTCATTTTGGGCAAAGATCTTAGAAAGTTCTAAAACTTGTGTTGAAAACTGCATTTGATTTATAATTGTACAAGGTATAAAAATAGCATGCATATGGAGATTAACACAATAATGAGAAGTAGGGTCATAGTTAACTTTCAGGAGAAAGCAATTAGAATCATTGTTTACTCCAAGATTTTCTCAGTGATGATATTATCACCAATCCCTTTTAGAACAAGTGATGTTAAAATATTGGTTACTAGGGCCGGAGAGATAGCATGGAGGTAAGGCGTTTGCCTTTCATGCAAAAGGTCATTGGTTCGAATCTCAGCATCCCATATGGTTCCCCGAGCCTGCCAGGAGCAATTTCTGAGCATAGAGCCAGGAGTAACCCCTGAGTGCTGCCAGGTGTGACCCAAAAACCAAAAAAAATAAAATTGGTTATTTTTTTTTACTTAAGATACATATAAACTTCCATAAGTGTTTTTAAATACATACATGTACAAATGCATTGTGTCTTGATGCAAAATGTTATGGTCCCATTATCCAAGGCATATTATCCAAAAGCATATTCACCTGTCTTTCTGAAATCAATCCATTACAGTATTTCTATTGATATGTAAATAACTTTTCTAAATATGAGGTTTGTACCACAAAAGGTCATATTCTATTTGACTTTAATTCTGATGAATATTATTTTCTTTCTTTTCATTTCAAGTAGACTTATTTTCATGACAAATGAAATATAATATTTTTATTTTCTTTAAAATCAACTATGTACCACTTATATTTCCTTATGTGACAACCTACTGAAAATGGATGGATCAAACACTGTATTCCAGAATCCCAGACTCCTTGAGATTCTAACCCTCCATCCAAAAGTACAGAAGACAGTCAGTACCACTTAATATATGACATGAAATAATTTTTTGTTTGTTTTTGGGTCTTATCCAGCAGTGCTCAGGGGTTACTCCTAGCTCTGTGTGCAGAAATCACTCCTGGCAGGCACAGGGGAGAATCTGGGATGCTGGAATTCCAATCACTGTCCGTCCATCTGGGGTCTGCTGCTGTCAAGGCAAACACCCTACAGCTGGGCTATCTCTTCAGCCTCCAAAATGACATGATTTTTTAAGACAGGTCTGGACCACACCCAAATCTTGGCAGTACTTGCATTTAATTCTTGGCTCAGTTCTAAGTTCTACTATGCTCAGGAGATAAACCATATGTAGTGTTTGGGATCAAACCCAGGTTGTCCACTTGCAAGTGAGTGTCTAATCTCCTGTACTATCTCTCTGCCTTATTTTTTCTATGTATTAGTAACAGCAATATCAAAAGCAGAGGTAATACGTAAGTTTTTTAAGTCACTAGGATGAGTAACTTTCCCCAACCAATAAATCAGTAACAGTAAAGGTCTTTGGTATTCTGCCCCTTTTACTGGGAAACTATGGTTACTTACAGTTACCTGCAATCATAACCTGAGTTTATGACTCTCCAAAGAGGAAGGATGGACTGAAATAGAGGGACTGTTTTGTGCAGGTCTTTGTCAAAACTCCTGTAACTCCTAGCCCAATTTAGAATGGAGGTAACTAATGTAGAGAGAGAGACAACATGAACCATATAAAGTACTTCTCAATGTTAGAATTTGTATCATTCTAAGCATCAACTTTAGTCTTGCTCTGTGTTGAATATTATCACCATTATCAAGTGTGACTTTATGAAAATACCCTAATATCTGATGTCAGTTTTTTTTCTCCAAACAATGCCCTGAACTAAATAATCTCAAGTGCAAAAAAGTAAGGTCAAATTCATCCTTTTATACATACCAATGAAACAATGCTTTTAATACCATTTTTAATTACAGATCTAAAAAACAGAATGAATATATTCTTCTTTTGAGTGTGAATTTTTTTTCTTCCAAATGTACTATCACTTTTGTTGTTCTTTAAAACACAATAAGAGAGTATTACTTAAATTAAGAGCTATAAAAAGTCTAAGACAAAAATCTCCATACATATGCATGCCCTCCATATTCCCACTCTCCCTTAGCCCAGGTTGTAGAAAACAGAACAGGCTTTCTTAAAAAAATAAAAGAGAGAGCATCTTTGGTTACAAGTGCAAAATTCAGTCATGTGTACAAATTCTAAGTAATAATGACTAAGGTGAACTCTCCAGGGACATAAAAGTCATTGCCTGGCAATGCTTGGGTGAACTAAGACTGGAAATGCTCATGTGACACAACCTTTCCAAACCCTTTGTATTCCCAGCTGGAGAGAGAAGGCTGTGAAACTCAAAATAACTTTCCAAAGTGTGTAGCTAGCTCCAGAGAGAGGGAAACTTTGCCAAAATCTACACAGAGAGATGCTGCTATTACTTAAAAACACACATTGAAAATGGAATCATTCGACTCTCTTCCCAAGACTGGAAGATGTCTATTATTTACTACCTATTGGATTACTTATCTGAACAAATGAACACACACACACACACACACACACACACACACACACCCTTTTGCTTCTGAAAACAATAGCTAAAAATAAAAGGGGAAAGGGTGAAAATCGGGAGACAAGAAATACCACTGTCTACACGCCTTTAAGATAAAGGATACTAAACCTCATTTCACAGATATTTTAAGTAGCTATAAAGCCCAAGTGGCTCCAATTTTAAGCCTGTTTGGCTCGGGTTTGAAAAGGGGCTACACCTACTTACAATCACAAGGCACTACTTCTGATGCCAATCTGTGCTTTGTGTTTGAAATGGGCGACCACATAGGAGAAAACAAGACCACCTACAGCAGACAATGCATGCCACAGCCCATCTCCCTGGCACCTATATATGTGTGCAGCAAAATGCTCTCAGTAAAAGAAAATAAATCTCAAGATTATTGCCAAAATTTTGAGTGGTATCACATAATTAATTTTACATTTTAAATACTTACAGAGATATATAATCATGTCTTTTCAGCAAGTTTAAAGCCTCACTTAAAAATATCACACAAACCCACCTCACCTGAAACTCACTGAAACAAATGCCCTGCTAGCTCAGTTCCCTGGCAACAGTCTGTAGGACATTCTAGATACAGCCTGTAGAAACACCTATTTAAAATGAGAAAATACGGGGCCTGAGTGGTAGCACAGGCGGCAGGGCATTTTTGCCTTGCATGCACTAACCTAGGACTGACAGAATGCGGTTTGATCCTCAGATGTTCCATATGGTCCCCCAAGCCTGGAGCAATTTCTGAGGGCATAGCCAGGAGTAAACCCTGAGTGTCACTGGGTGTGGCCCACCCCCATCCAAATACATAAATAAAATGAGAAAATACAGTTTCTTGAATAGATCAGGAGTGATTTTAAAATGAAGAATACTTATCTGGAAGAGCAATTTCTGTAGCCTTAGCACTCTTTTATTTAACAAAATTATTATTGCATGTTCTATCTTATTTTGGACATTTAAGTCTTGCTCTTTTCTTACCAAGGATGCTTCAAAAATAAGGTACTCCTATCAAACTGTCTTTGATATGTGGTTACTTCTGACATTACAATGATCAAACAGAAAGAGTGGGACAGTGGCCAATTTCCATACATCTCTTTTTTTATTTTTGGTTTTTGGGTTGCACCTGGCAGCGCTCAGGGGTTAATCCTGGCTCTGCACTCAGAAATTGCTCCTGGAAAGTACAGAGGACCATATGAGATACCCAGGATTCAAACCACCAACCATCCTGGATCAGCTGCATGCAAGGAAAATGCCCTACAGTTGTGCTATTTCTCTGACCCCTCTATCCATCTCATAAGAATGAGCAGGATGGGGTTCTTAACTCTGGCTACACTCAGGGACCACTATTCAATTAGACAGGAGAATAAGTTCTTTCAAAATAAATGCTGATATTTTCAAGTATTCGTCTAACTTCTATACGGCGATTTTCAAGAAAGGACTATTTTCAAAATATTATTTCCTGTAAAGAATAATTCTATAAAAAACATTTAAGTAGAAAATAAACCACTATTGAATTGTTCTAGTGAATAAAATCCATTTAACCAATTTTAACTTTAATAGTACAGATTTTATAGAAAAGTTTAATTTTCTTTAAGTAATTCTAATTCTAAGTATAAACATAAAGCATTTACATATAAGTATTTATAACCACATAAGCAAAGTGGTACATGAGATAAAACAAGACAATGCTTTGCTGAGCTGAAAAATAAGATTGCCTCCACAGAAAGTTATACACATCCAAGTACTTTTAAAATGTAGAGCACGCTCAGCCAGTATTTTTCAGCATCCTTCTCCCAGAAGCCCCGGGAAGCTTAACACTTACAAGGAAAAGCAAAGCAGAGAGCCAATGGGTGCTGCTGACTTCAAATGACAAATTTTAGTGCCTGACCCAGCAGAGAGCATCATGAGAAAAGAATATATAAAAACTAACTTTAAAAAAGGTTAGCAAGGATTTTTCAAAGGCCAAGCATTTCTGCCACAGATGATTTCTACTGCAGAAACAAGCATAAGCAATGATGAATTTAACAGGCATGACTTATATCAGGCAATAATATCAGAAACATTTACCCTTCCACCTCAGGAATGGTTCGCCAGTCTAGGAAAAGCTGAGGTGCCTGCCCTAGCAAACTCTGACCTTGTACAGGATCTGTGGTTAAACAGAAGTCTTAGTTCACATATGTTTACCGCAGTTGTGTTAAGTATTGAGAAATAAGGGTTTTCAACATAGAGATCTGCAAAGGTACTTACACAGCCTCCAGCAAGAATTTCTGCTGTAAGTGGAATCGAACCATCTTTGTCCATAAATTTATCCCTCACAAAATCATTCACCTTAAAGAAAAATATTTATAGATGATAAAAATATAAACACATGTAAATAGTATTTTTGTCAGTCTATCAGTATAATAATTTACTGTGTAAATTAACAGATCAAAAAAGTTCCAGAATAGTTTTTAATAGCATATATGTAATTTTTAAATGTCTACACATTCACAAACATATTCTTTTTTTTTTTTTTTTTTTTTTTTTTTGGTTTTTGGGTCTCACCCGGCAGTGCTCAGGAGTTACTCCTGGCTCCATGCTCAGAAGTCGCTCCTGGCGAACACGGGGGACCATATGGGACGCCGGGATTCGAACCGATGACCTTTTGCATGAGAGGCAAACGCCTTACCTCCATGCTATCTCTCCGGCCCCCACAAACATATTCTTAAGATTTCAGAGAAAAAAAATTAAAATAACAATGGCTTACTAGCTAAAATTTTTTTCAAATTCTGCAATTATAATAGGTTAAGGCAAAACAAAGCATATAATTCACTTAACATAAAAATGGCTTTGATCAATTTTTATATAAAGTCACTTCAAATCTTCTAATAAGATTTAATTAATTAATTTATTTATGTTTTTGGGCCACACCTGGCTGAGCTTAGGGGTACTCAAGGCTCTACTTTTAGAAATCATTCCTGGCAGCTTGGGGAGCCATATGGAATGCCGGGAATCGAACCTGGGTTCGTCCTGGGTCGGTCATCTGCAAGACAAATGCCCTCTTGCTGTGCTATCGATCCGGCCTCCTAATAAGATTTAATCTAAAATAGCACTCATCATTGAAAAACACTTGACTAAGAATTGGGCCTTCACCTTGGACATGAGTGACAGAGTGGTAGGGTGTTTACCTTGCACAAGGCCAACCTGGGTTCAATCCTTGGCATCCCATATGGTCCCCCAAGCCTGATAAGAGCAATTTCTGAGCACAGAGCCAGGAATAACCCTTGAGAGCCCCTGTGTGTGGCCCAAACTCCCAAAAAGGAATTATTACCTTAACAGAAATTCAACAACTATATTTTTTCAAGGAATCTCAAAGAATATCTAAATAGCACTAATTATGTATGATATTCATAAAATATAAATATTAGATGCACTTTTAAAGATAAGTTAAGTATTTCAAAATACATGCTAAATATGATTAGTTTTTCCAAGGTCACATAACAAGATAGTATAAGAAGACTTTCAAGGATGACAGCTATATAGGCTGAACTAAAACTAAAGCTTAAGTTACTGGAGCTTCATTTGAGGAATTACTATAAATTCTAGCTATTCCAGAAACACTTTTCCTACAATCATAGGAGAGCAATGAAGGTCACTTTAACTGGGACTTAAAGCCTTCAACTGTGTGATTTTTGTAAATAGTTAGAGAATATATGCTAAACATAAATTTTATAAATAGAATATACAACTATAGTAGTAAATGCATTGGAGTAAAAAACTCTGATTCTGAATTGCATTTTCCTCATTCGTGAACTGTGTCAATACAGGTATTTCTATTTTTTTAATAAATTTCATTGTGACCAAAGTGAATTATGAATCTTTCACAGTAATATTTAAGGTACAGAGTGACAATAAATCAGGGGCATTCCAATCACAATTGTTGTCCTACACCCCTTTTCCCATCATACATCCTGTATCTCCCTCTTTTGCCCCCCAGACTGCTAGTGTAACTGCTCCCCTCTATGTATAGCTTGTAGTAGATTGGGCATCGATTCTGTTGTCATTGACTTTGGGTTTGGTATTTAAGTCTGATCATTTTTCATTTCTACTCAAAGTTCATATGACTGTTTGGTTCTGGTACTGTTGGTTTACCTATCTGAAACCCTGGATTTGGTGTAGATACCTAAGACCCACCCATTTCTGGGAGGGGTCTTGGGAACCGGATATTAGGTGTGACCTTACCTGCAAGACCCGGCCCATTCCTGGGAGGGGTCTTGGAAAAGTTAGATAAGCCTTGGACCGAGGGGATTCGGCCCTTTCGGCCCTGCTGAGCTCTTTGGCTTTAGGGTCTCTGCCTCTTTTGGTTTTGGACCAGGATGGAGGCCAAGGGGAAGATGGCTGAAAGGGTTAAGAGGCAGGACTAGCCTAGAATGGCTGAATGCTTGAAAGGTTATGAGATAGGTGAATAGGGAATGAATAAAGCTGATGGTTCCTGATGCCTGCCTGTGAGTGAGTGATTTTGCATTTCACCTGGGCCTGGGTTCCGCCGGCTGGATGGGAAATGAAGCCACGTGGCTGGGGCCTAAGCACAAAGGCCTCCATCCATCGCCATTCAGCCCCATTGTTAATTATTTAATACAACAACTGGCGCCCGAACAGGGACCTGAACCCCGGACCCATTTCCCCCCCTCAATTTATGAGGCAGAACAAGATGATTTAAATTATGTGTTTTTGTTTGAAAAAAGAAAAAAAAAGTAAAAAAGGAAGGAGTCTGTTTAGAGGTTATAAATATCAATTTAAAAGAAGAAAGAGAAAAAAGTAACAAAAACAAAACAAACAACAAACAAAATCAAACAAAAAACAAAAAAACAAAACAAAACCAGCAACTACAAAAATAAATAAATAAATAAATAAATAAATAATCACAGCAACAAAGACAACAACCAAACAATAACCACCAAAAAAAAGGGGGGAAAAAAAAAGGAAGGAGGCTGGTGTGGCAAGGTTTTGTGCCCCCCCCCCTTTTCTTTATAGGCACAGTAAGTATTGGAAAATATAGAAAGAGAATTCTCTTGGCCTAAGAGATACAGGGTCTCTCTGCCCTTAAAGCATTTTGTTAAAGTCAGACCTCTGGAATTAGAGATCTTGGTTTTTGTACAGCTCCTAGGCTGAAACCTAAGCTAGGGTCCATCTTTTTGGTCCCAGGATAAGTTCTGCCCAGTGATGATTGTCAGAGTCAGTCTTCTATAGTTAGCAATCTTGGTTTTTGCACAGATCATTGATTAAATCACGATTTCATCTTACTGTTAGGTGATAAGATAGGGCAACCTGTTCTTAGATCAAGCTGTTGCCTTTTCCTTGTTGTCAGGATGTCATATCAAAACTGGTTCAAGTTGATGCTAGAGCAGTATTAGGAATTTTCCAAGGGGAGTTTGGTTCCTGGTGCTGTTGTGGGAACTGTATTGGTTCTATGTCTGGAATCTAGGTCTCTGGATTGGACAGTTACTGCTTGATCACATGGAGTCTAAGTTGGGTCCATATGGCACATGTTCAGGGTGAGTAGTGCCCCTGTATTATAAAATGTATGGGTTCTTATCCCTAGTAGATAAAAAGTTGTTTCTATATATAAAATTTCCCCCTATTTAGTATGCCTTTGCAAAAATGAATGGTGCCACTTTATATTGCTGGTGCATTTGGGGGTAAGAATGTCAGATTATGGGGCCGGAGAGATAGCACAGTGGCATTTGCCTTAGCAGCCAATCCAGGACCTAAGGAGGTTTGTTTGAATCCCGGCATCCCATATGGTCCCCCGTGCCTGCCAGGAGCTATTTCTGAGCAGATAGCCAGGAGTAACCCCTGAGCACCTCTGGGTGTGGGCCCCCCCAAAAAAGAATGTGAGATTATATAATCTCTGTGCCCTGGTTTTGACCTGAACTTTTATCCCAGGCGAGACTTTTTCTTGTAGGTTTTCGTATCAAGCAGAGCCAAAACAGGTATAGTTAAAGACACACACACACACACACACACACACACATATATATATATGAAGTTAAAGACATATATAAACATAAATATATATATAAAGGTGAAGTTAAAGACATATATTCTACTACATATATAGAAAAAGAAATAAAATATAAGCTTTCTCTTAAGTCTTTGAGATATTCTTGTGGTGGGAATACAGGTAATTCTTTACATCTCATATGCCTCACTTAGCTTTTCAATAAGTGGTGGGTGAGATTTAGAAATTAAAATAAAAGATAATACATGGAAAGTACCTAATATGGTAGGTACCAAAAGAAATTTAACTATTGTTGCTAGTATTAAAAAGATGAGAAGGTGGGCCCGGAGAGATAGCACAGCGGTGTTTGCCTTGCAAGCAGCCGATCCAGGACCTAAGGTGGTTGGTTTGAATCCCAGTGTCCCATATGGTCCCCTGTGCCTGCCAGGAGCTATTTCTGAGCAGACAGCCAGGAGTGACCCCTGAGCACTGCCGGGTGTGGCCCAAAATAAAAAAATAAAAGATGAGAAGGTGCTGACAGCAACAACTAAAAGTTGTGTTCAAACATATGATCACATTTAGGGGATGCTCATTATTTAACAACAATAAATTGTTTATTAATAAACTGTGCCCTATATTCTAATTAATTAGAAATTCTGGAAAAAGACACATCTGCTGTTTAACTTAAAAATAAATGTAAAATTCCTGTGTGTACAAATTTCCTTAATAAGAACATCAGCTCAAAAGACTTACTGTAAGTTTTATGGCCTTCTCTGGAGCAACTCCTAATAGTTGTGGCAGCAAACCTAAAAACAACAACATGTAGAAGTATATTAAATAAATTAACATCAACTAAATAAATTGGCAGCTCCAAAAAGAGGATCACCATTTAAAACTGAGGCAATCATTACTCAATTTTCTGCTCTTAGCTTTAATGAGAATATTTGAAATGGACTGTTTAAGTACTATGGTCAAATAGCCACATCAAGCCCTAGTAAATTCCTTCTCACATTATAGATCACTTACACATTGAGTAAATAGAAGAATAAAAGAATAAAAGAAACTTCACTACTCTTCAACAAGTTCTTTCTTTTCCCTCCTGCTGTCTAAATAAATGGAATTACACACACATTTGTGTGTGCATATATTTAAATTTATATTTATGACAGTTTTCATCCTCTTAACCCTCAAATACATAAAGTTTATCCATTTATTCAATTAATACCTATGATTCCATAAGCCTTTTACAAACAAGGTTTCACTCTTAGATGCTCTTAGATGGAAAGAAAGCCTTTCTGAAGCAGACAAAATGGGGTAAGAAACTGGTTGGGCAAAGCAGCCCAGGAAAGAAAAAAAAAAACCAAACAAATAGAAAAGGCCACAAAGAATACTAGAATAAAGAAGGAGAAAGCTTAGAGTGCTAAAAAGTAGAGGGGGTGGGGTTGGGGAATGAATGTGCCATCTCACAGGAGGCAGATTTGGACAGGAAGAGTTGGGAGGCCAGATGCTACAGCCACATCACAGGCCAGGTTCCTGAGTTGGATTTATTCTAAGTTGGATAAGAATTAGAGGGTTTCAATCAGGAAGAGGAAAGGATGTACTAATTAATATTTTAAAAAAGACCAACTCAGCTACTGTTTAGAAAATAAACAGGACATCGGGCCCGGAGAGATAGCTCAGCGGCGTTTGCCTTGCAAGCAGCCGATCCAGGACCAAAGGTGGTTGGTTCGAATCCCGGTGTCCCATATGGTCCCCCGTGCCTGCCAGGAGCTATTTCTGAGTAGACAGCCAGGAGTAACCCCTGAGCACCGCCGGGTGTGGCCCAAAAACCAAAAAAAAAAAAAAAAAGAAAATAAACAGGACATCATAGTTCTGGCATACACATAAGGTATGTGTGTGTATGTGTGTGCATCTGTAAGCATTTGTGTGAGAAGAAACTATGAGAAGATGAAGAGCTGGACTTGATTATGTTTGCTGACACTGTAGCACATACAATTAATGGAGAGGTGTTAAGTGATAGATTTAGAGTGGAGAGTGATGAGCTCTGTTTTAGACACAGTAGGTCGAGAGCATAAGAGCACAGGAAAAGACCACTTTTAAGAAATGCTCTTAGTTTAGTAGTGGACCTACATATCTGATCAAAATGGTCTGATGTTCATTTACTCTTTTAAGAAAACAAATTTAAAGACAAATGCTTCTTGTGTTTTGGACTGAAATATATCTTTCCCCATGTCATACCTCTTTCCTTGAGAGGGGCTTCCTGGGGTTATCCTCATCAATTTTCAGATCACCTGAACTACAAGGTTCATTTGCAACCTATTCTGAGAGATCAGGGCTGCTCACATAACCCTTCTGAAGAAGATAGCTCACAGATATGATTCACTGAGGAGCAGAGTGTCAAGTATAAAGACAGAAACAGTAGAATAACTGATGCATCTGAGATTAGTTTTGGGTCTCCCAACTTTAGGAAAGTTTTCTCATGTTGGGTGAGAAATTAATGGCCAAGGATTATCCATTAATTCACCAGGAATTGATGTTCTCATGTCCTCATGCCACCATGGCAATGAGGACCAGTTCTAGTTGCCATTCATCATTTCTTTGTTTTGTTGAGATTTTCTACAATAGAGAAATAAAAGTATTTCTGCATTCATAGTATTATTTAAAAGGAAAAACTGAGTAGACCAGAAGAATTTTATGTTTTTTTGAACAAATGGGAGAAAACTCCTTTTACTGTGGAACTATATGATGATGAGGATTCTACAATAAATGGGAATTTTAAAGAGTAACATAATATTTACTATGTATTAGGCACCTTTTAAAAAACTCATTTAATTCCCTCATTCATTGACATTGTTAAGATAGTTCTCAGTGTAGAAAATCTGTCTCAAATACAGGAGTGTGTGTGGGGGATTGGTGATGGAAATGTGAAGGAGGGTGTTTTTTTATGACTGAAACCCAACTATAATCATGTTTGTAGTCATGGTGTTTAAATAAAGATATTATTTTAAAAAATGATATGACTTAGGGGCTAGAGTGATAATACAGTAGGTAAGGCGTTTGCCTTGCACACCGCCAACCAAGATTCAATCCCTGGCATTCTATATGATCCCCCAAGCTCCACAAGGAGTGATTCCTGAGCACAACCAGGAATAACTCTACCAGGTATGGACTCCAAAGAAACAAACAAAACCACTTCATTTAATTTTCATAATTACCAGCAGAGACGAAACAGAGGTATATGAAGATTAATTTGTTCAAAATTAACCACCTTATAAATTAAGATTGGAATTCAAGCCTAAACTCTAGTACTCCATCCATGCCTTTAGAAGCTAGGTAGATAGCTCAAAGGGAAGAAAAACAGGCTCTCCATATGGGATCCCTGGGTTTATGTCTCACTTTCGTCCAGTCAATTTGAGTACTGCTAGAAGCAACCCCACGCACTACTATGTATGGACCACAAGTAAACAAACAAAAAATGTTTTTACTCTACCCTCAACTTAGCTTTATGATTTATACACAAATATCCCTGACTATAACACCAAATTCCATCTGTTAAAAATCATATCCAGGCAGTCTTATTTTTATTTTTATTTAATTATTTATTTATTGGGGGGGTAACATTAATTTTTGAGCCTACTTCACTCCAGGGCAACAAATGCTTGAACAAGATAAACAAAGTTAAATAAAACAGAATTGAAGAGTTCACACAACCTGGGCCTCATGGCCTAGTACCCAAACAGAGCAAGCCAGTTAGGATTCATCTTGCCCGAGTATGACAATGCTCCCAGGAAATTCAGCCAGTTAGCACAGAGAAACAAAATTGATATAATGCAATGCATAGAGTGAGGGAGATGGATAATTGAAATCATGGATGTGTAAAGGTTAGGAGTAACCAGAAATCATGTTTAAGCCAAGATTTGTGTTGAGAAAAGGACATGTAGCTAAAGAACAGAGACATTAATAATGGTGAACATAAAAAGTGCCCAGGTAGAAGAGCTAGCCTTGATCATCTTTAGGCCCACAGAGACCAAGTTCCAGGGAAAACAGGAGCCCTGACATCTTTGCCTTCTTCCTTTATCATGTGTACTTTTTAAACACAACCATCATGACCATATTAGCTTAAGTGGGCTGTACTCTTTGTAACCTAAGTAAGCACAGGAGAGAAAAATTGAGTAAGTAACATCCTGGCAAAGCTCATAAAGCTGACCCTTAAAAAAAATCTAAAATCTGCTTCTTCACTTATATTTCTTCTGGCTTCAAACATGAATTTATTAAACTAACTGAAGATGATATATATGGAGGATGGACTAATTGGTATACGGGTTTATTATTATTATTATTATTTAAAGAAAAGACATCATATAGTTGACACAATTGATCATAATACATTTGTTTCAGAAAGAACAAAGGCAAAGTTATTAAAAAATAGAAAGAAAAACTAAAGAGATGAACGAGAAAGGAAATAAGAAAAAGTTCAGTAGCTAGTATATATTTGAAAATTATTGAATCACTGATAAACTCATTAAAGCCCTTGTTAAAGGTTTATTAAGCTCTTTTTTTAATAAGGATAAGAGTTAAAGAAATACAGTAAGAATGGTGTTAGAGTGGCGATTGTTGTTGCTTGCATAGGCCCAGTAAAATATGTGGGAAATGGAAAGGAAAAATCCTTGGCCTAAATATGAGACTTTACCCTTGAAGTTTTCTGGCATAAGACCAGCTCTGGGTTCCAGGCATACTAGGTTGTCCAACCTGAGTCATTTTCTGTGGTCCCAGTAAAAAAATTATTTTTCTTCACATTAACTGTTGTTGGTGTTAGGTTTCTGTAGTTAAAGAGACTGGATTCTGTGGATATCTTCCATTGACATCAGGATAATGTGGAGCATCCTCTAGTTTTACCTCACAGTTAGAGGGCAATGCAGAGAGCCCTGCCCTGAAAGCAGGTTGTTGTTGCTGTTAAGTCTTCTGGGTGTTAATGGAACCCTCTTTGGAGTAAGTGAATAACAGGGGGATGGTAGGGTCTTCCCTGGTAGAGGATTGCTTCCTGGTGATGTTGTGAACAGTCATGGTTGGTTTGTAGATGGTATCCCTGGTTCAGGTGTGAATGGACAATGTCCATTTTTCTGAAGCCTGAGCCAAGCCATTATGACAATGTTCAGGGTATAAGGCCCCACTGCATTACAAGATTTTTGTGTTCATAGCTCTATTAGATAAGAATTTTTTGTTTGTATGTATAATATGTTCCCATTTTAATGTGCCTATGCAAAAGAGGAACAATGACACAGGTATTAATGATGCCTATGGGGGTTGAGGGAACAAATCCAACAATCCCTGTAACTTGGTTCTAACATAAGCTCTAAACTGAGGGACTCTTCTTCAGAATTCCTTATTGCAAAGATCACAAAGAAAAGAACATAACAAAACTGTGGGGGAACTTGTCATTATATAAGAGAATATTCTGTAAGGGTTGTAGCTGCTAAGGGAATACATATAAGATATTCAAAGGATATATAACATGTTATTTTCATGTCTTTTGAATTAGTTGGGGAGATGTTAAGTCCAGTACACCACTTTGGTCTATGATTTGGCCTGTGCAGTCTGATAAACAACTCACAATAGTTCTGTATTTGGAAAAATTCTTGAGGTGAGACTTCTCAGAAACTGAGTCTCTTAGCAAGCACAGGTCCAGAATGAAGAAAGGAGGAGAAAAGGAGGCCTGTGCGAGTAGATCAATAGCATCAGTGTACTGGGATTGTCTCAGGCTTAGAGTCTATCTTATCTCTTAGGGTACTGTTTGGCAGCTGTCTTTGTGTGGGGATTACAATCTGCTTCTTGAGGAGCTAAGAACCGAGGGTAAAAAGGGTTAAATGCGGGGTAATGGTGGTTGGGGGTGAGGGATAAAGGACTAAAATGAGATTGTATTGTGGAGTGCCAATGGGATAAGGACAGAATACAACATGGACAACTGTATATTGTAACCATAAATTAATACCTAGGAAATCCATCTAACTATCTATGTACTCCTCATGTGGTTTGAAAATGGAGAATGGTGAAAAAAAATGTTGCCTGTGACTGCACCAATCCCACCTCCTCTTGAGCTGAGTGGCGGTTGGGGGGAGGCTTGGGGTCCCCTCTAGAATCCTCCCCGGCATCCACCTCACTGGCCCTCTGGGCTGGCACGGAGAGAAGGCCCTGGAGTTTGGGAGGAAAGATGGTTGGGGGTTGCCCAAGACCACCAGCACCCCATGCCAGTAAAAACTGGCTTCCAGAACAGAAGAAGGCTCGGAATAGAACCAGAAGCCAGGAATTCTCCAGCCTCCCAGTATACAGATTTTTAAAGGAAGGACCAAGTTACATATTTATGTACTGTGCCAAGCACAACTATATTTTTAATTAGAGGATACTTTCTCACCTTCTAACCTATTAGCCTTTTACCAACACCAAATAATATCATGATGCCTATAATATCAGAAGGTAGGCTTAATTATCACTATATGAAAGTACAATATTAAGTCATATTTGTAAACTGCAGAAATAAGTTGCTTAAACTATACCTCAACATCTACAATTCTCTTTATACTGTAGATTCTAGTCAACTACCAAAAAACTTAGTTAAATATTTACATGTTAGATGTATTTTATTTCAATCATTAAATTACAGACCAAAATCATGGATGGGTTGAAAACACTGTGATTTGGGAAGCCAGAGAGAAAGCATGGAGGTAAGGTGTTTGCCTTTCATGCAGAAGGTCATTGGTTTGAATCCCGGCATCCCACATGGTCCCCCCGAGCCTGCCAGGAGCGATTTCTGAGCCTGGAGCCAGGAGTAACCCCTGAGCGCTGCCGGGTGTGACCCAAAAACCAAAAAAAAAGAGCAGGCTTGGGGGACCATATGGGATGCTGGGATTTGAACCACCATCTTTCTACATGCAAGGCAAATGCCTTGCCTCCATTCTATCTCTCTGGCTCCTTTTCAGATTTTTTTCTTTCACACTATAAACTTAGTTGAATTTGATGCACTGTGAACATCAAAAAAAAAAAAAAAAAGATAACGCCTTATATTTAAGATAATCTAGAAACATGGGCCCAGAGAGATAGCACAGTGGTGTTTGCCTTGCAAGCAGCTGATCCAGGACCAAAGGTGGTTGGTTCGAATCCCGGTGTCCCATATGGTGCCCCGTGCCTGCCAGGAGCTATTTCTGAGCAGACAGCCAGGAGTAACCCCTGAGCACCGCCGGGTGTGGCCCAAAAACAAAAAAAAAAAACAAAAAAAAACAAAACAAAAACAAATCTAGAAACATAAATATCCACAAACTAAGTGTAAATTTTATAAGGAACTAGGATGAACAATGACAATTGATGGAGAAATTTGGAGGAAATGGAACTCCAAGTGTTTATGTACAGTCACCAGGGGTCAAACAACTGACAAAGACAATGGATGGTACCACTTTTCTACAGAAGCAAAGTTCTATGAGAATATAGTGGGAGAAATCATCATGCAACTTACAGGAGAGAGAAAAGCATCAAAAAGAAGACACCAGTCTTAGTATTTTAAGATAAGTAAAGGCACACAAGAAAGAAGCACTATGAATAAATTAAAGAATAATGGTACAAAAAATGTGTGTTCAAAGGCACCAAATTCTCAAGACCATGACAGATATAAAAGTAAGGCAATTATCATCTTAAAATCAATAAAGCAATGCTGATACTAATAATCAATATTTAGTATTATGTAGTACATTCCAGGCACTGTTCCATGTGTGTTATGTGAATGATTTATTTCATGCCAATAATATCAATTCGGTACATGTTAATAATTTATTTTGGTTTTTGGTCCTATACCCAGTAGTGTTTAGTGCTACTTATTCCTGGCTCTGTTTTGAGGGTGCTGTGGTACTGGGAGTCAAACTAGGGTCAGTCACATGCAAGGCAGACTCTTATTCTTGAACTGTCTCTCTGCCCCAGTACATGTTTATAGCTCCTTTAACAGGTGAAGGAACTTCAGGTTTCTTCAGGTGAAGGGAGACTTCAAGGAGCTGCTCCGAGTCATTCAGACCTGTACCAAGTGCTAACACTCAGGAACTGGAAAAGTACCTTTCTTGTTATCTCCATAGTTAAATAGGGAATGAAGGTTAACTGTGGATTGCAAACTTTGAAGCACCATAGATATGGCCTTGCCACCATTAATCTCCTGCATTAAAGCCCTTTGGGAGGGGTAATGTACAGTGATCTTTGAGGGAGGAGGGTAAAATAGTTCAATAATGTCTAAAGCAGCCTCTTCTGTTAAGGTACTTCAATACGATCACATTGAAGTTTAAAGTACATTTATGTTTTACATCTGAGTAAATCAGCAGAAAAATTAGGCTTCTAATATAAGACGTTTCTGTTGGATTCTGTTAATTCATTTTAACCATTAAAAACAGAATGGATGTGTGTGTTGTTTCTAACTTGTCAAAACAGCAGTCTGTTTTCCAACTGCCTCAAATGAAATTTATTAGTGTGGTTAGTTTTCTAATCGACTCTTTTTAGTTCAGCTCCATCAGCACATATGGCAATGCTTCCTTGGCAATCTTTCCCAGAAGGCTGCTAATGTGAGAAAAGATTTACAAGGTACAATATTAATGTAGTATTTTGTCTTCAAATTTCATGGGACTAAGATATAAATCATACTATCCCCTATGATTTCAGTTGCTTGTGCAAGTCAATGAGAACTGAGCTAGAGGTGTAGGGTGGGATGAAGTGTTGTTCATCAAGGATCCCTCTTTTAAGAGTCATTTGGTACCCCAAAAGAGGGCTGTGTGAGCAGGATGCTATTTTTCACTTACAAACCTTAGAAAAATAATTCTAAGATCTCAGAGTTAAAAGGGATGGAGCAATAGTGGGTAAGGCACTTGCCTTGTACATGCCAACCTGGGTTCAAACCCTAGTACCCCATATTTCCCCACAAGCCCACAAGGAGAAAGCCCTATTCCTAAACTCCCTGACCAGAGATTTCTGGCTATAATACCTATTTATATTGTCTTGCTCCAGAGCACCTCTCAGTCCCCTTGTTCATGCTGAGCTTCTCCCCAATGCCTCATCTATCCCCCAACTATGTCCTGTTATCCTTCAGAGATTTTACCTTAGGTTCTTCTTTCCACATACATTCCCTTATGAAAGGTAACACCCCCGTTAGGCTTAGTTAGCATTAGAGAGGAATTTGTCTGTTATCTGCCCTTCTTCTTATGGTGATTATTCCTGTATAATAAATGTCCTATATGGAACACAGTGGGAACTCTCAGTCCATGAGGCTGGGAACCCCCTGACTCCATGTATTTCTCTATTATGTCTGTCTTGTTTTCTTCATTCTGATAGCACTCCTGCTTCAGGCCATTCACCCCAGGGCTGGACTCCAGCATTATATCTCTGGTTCCCCAAGATGCTCAAAGCATACCCTCAATTTTCTTCTGGTTTACAAGAGAAAATCCAGTCTGAATAAGAATCATAGTATGTAAATAGATAGGGGTAATAATAATACCATCCTCACTGCATTATTTTTGTCCTTTGAAGAGCTATACCCCCAAAGAAGGCATATCATGTTTGAAAATGATGAGTGGCTCTGTTTACTTTAGGTAAATATAATAAATAGTACAGGGGGCTGGAGAGATAGTACAGCAGTCAGGGCCTTGCATGTGGCCAACCCAGGTTCATTCCCTAGCATTCTATATGATACCCTGAGCACCGCCAGGAATAACTCCTGAGTGCAGAGCCAGGAATAACCCAAGCATATCTGAGTGTGATCCCAAAACCAAAACTCAAACCAAAGAACCAAAACAAAAGTAGCACAGATCTTCAGCTGTGTTTCAAAACCAAAATGCTTTCCTAACACTTTTAAACATATCTGAGCCTCTGATCATAAGCTGCTTTTTATAATGTTCAGTCTACAGAGTTAACAGTATCAAGTAAGATTATGAGCATGGCACTTGAATACAGGATGCTGCATTCGAATTTTTATTCTCTTGCTTATTGTATATAGCATTTTGGGTAACCTACACAACCTCATTCATTGCACCTTGTCTTCATATCTGTAAAATAGGGGCCAAACATGGTACCATCTTCACAGAGCTCATTTTGAAGAGTAAATAAATAAATAAGTTGAAATACATAGAAGCCTCAGCAAAGAGATAAGCATACTGTACATTCTATGGCAATTGTGACTACAGTTTTTGATCTTCATCAAAATCCTCATTCTTTAGGAAATCTGAACTCTGAAAAGGCTAAGTAGTAGTACGAATTGAACTCAGATTCATGCTATTCTGAAAGAGGGCTCAATGGCTCCTATGTTTAGCCTTCCCTGTTCAATCCAGAGAGCATAAAATTCCAATTTCTTTCTTTGCTGACATTTTTGCAGACTTTTGTTCTGGGCCCCAGAAGGGGTAGGATCAGAGACCTGAACTAAATAGTCTTTTCATAAAACAAAGGAAAGTGGTAATGCAGATGTCATCACTTTGAGTCTCCCAAACCTTGAGTTCTTTAATATTATTATTTTAAATACAGAAAATTCTAGGCCGGAGTAGAATCATAGTGGTAGGGTGCTTGCCCTGCACACAGCTGACCTGGGATGGATGAGGATTTGATCCCCAGTATCCCATATGGTCCCCTGAGCCAGGAGCGATTTCTGACCACAGAACCAGGAGTATCCTCTGAGTTTCAAAACAAAATACTTGAAAATACTGAAAGTCAGTGACAAGCTCCAAATGATGACCTAAAGTGAGTTAGGGAGCCCAGTGGGCATCAGGGAAAGAAGTTGGTCAGGATGCAGGTTGATGGTTTATGGACAAATGTTAAGCACAGAGGAATGTAGTGAGGGCCAGAAACCATGCTGGATAAGGCAAACAGGTTATAGATGCTGAAGGATCTAGCAAGAACATTAATAGTCAAGGTAGAATTTTTTGTCTCACATTAGACAAGCCTATCAAGAGTGGTCAATTAATCAAAAAAAAAAAACCACTTACAACACAAAGGTGGGAGCAGAAAAGCCTTCAGGGCAAATACAAGTAGGAAAATTTGGTAGAGGGAATTGATACAGAAATTATCCCTAATTCTTGGAACTTTACTGTGCTATCTAGTTTTAAGCCAGAGGCAAATGAGTCTGTATAAAATGCTTACTCTCCTGACCTTACCATCCAGGCCTGTAAAGTGGTCCCCATCTTCTCCAAGCGCCTGCCCAGCTTTCAACATCAGATTAACCTTCATTCTAGAGCTATCAGCACTCTGCATGCTCTGCCTCACAGCTTTTATTCCTGCTCCTATTTCTATGGCCTTCTCTCCTCACTTGAAGGAGCTTTCTTTCCTTCTTCCACCTCCTCCCACTTGTCTGTCTGCTTTAGACTCATATTGCTCCTAAGCATGAAGTCCCCCCACCTCCCCACCCCCACCCCAATACTATCCACTTTCATAGCTTCATTGTATGGGAATTTCTCTACTCTAAGAAACAGAAGTGGGGAAATGGGGGGGAGGGGAGTGAGACAGAGAAATAAGGATTTAAATGTTCATTTATCTGCATTAAATATTCTACTTAAATGTTAGGAGTCACATATTATTTTAGCTATGGCTCAAGATGCCTTTGGGAAGCTGATTGCCAAATTTACAATAAATGCTAATGGTATGATCTAGAAAAATATTAGTTCCTCTGAGGGGTGTAACCTCTTTAGAACTGAAAATTATTGGAGAAAAAGATCATATCCTCTTTAGTGTTTTCAAGTGGCTTTTAGGCCAAGTTATCTTTTCTCCTGTCTAAATTATATCTCAGCAGCCAAACTCCAAGCTATTTCCTTTATTTTAATATCAGCAGCAACAGTAGCGGGTTATAATTTATTTTATTGAGCTATGGCACTAATTGTTCATTAATTTATTCTTCTCCAGGCTATGTCTAATTCCCTTTCTAACTCATCAATCCCAATTTTCTAAGCCCATCATTGTTCTCTGGCCTTCTCCAGCCTCTGACATAACTTGAACATACCTTGTTTAACTTTGTTACCTCAGTCTAGTATTCCAAGGACCAGTGTTTCATATGACTTACTCTAGATTGCTGGAGACTTGATTTGAATTATCCCTGTCTTTGTTCAATTTTTGATAACCAAGTATCAAAAATTATAAAAACATGTAAGAACTGGTTACATGGATGGCCATATAGGATTCAGTATCGTTCAATCATCCACTGTGATTTTTTTCTAAGATGCATGTGTAACAACAACAAAACTCAACAATTATAGAATTTCTGATTTCTATATTTATTACTAGAATTTTAAAATTTATTCATATCTACACAAACATGCAAGAAGATATGCCACCCTCTCCTACAGAACCAAGAACTATATGAAAAGTCCTCACTACCTGCTAAACCTTCCTTCTAGATGAGCCTAGAATAAGTTATCACTAACTTCCTGAAATATCACCACTACATCCTCTAGATGTCACCTTGAGAACATTCCAAGTTAGAAGGGGACTGTTTTTATGCCACAGAAAAATTAAAACAGACACAGTTGAAACTCTGTGAGTCTAGATCAATAGGCTGATTAAAAGAAAAATAAAAAAAATCCTTTTTTGTGTGTGTGAGGTGACAGGAATATAACCTGGTGACAGAATGTATATTTAGCATGTATGAGGATATGTTTTAATCCCAGGCATTAAAGAAACAAAACTAAACTTTAAGTAATGTTCCAAATAAAGCTTAATTCATAAAATTATCTTAATTTTGCTTTAAGTTAGCTTTTTTTAATGCTTCTCCCATCGACAACAACAAAACAAAAGGCTTCATGTAAAAAGCATTTCTCCTGTATCCTCTACTTCCACTTGAATATATCCTCTTCTTTCAGGTTCTTCTGAGAACAGTTTCCAATTTCTAACATTGCTCGTCTAATTCCCTGACGCATCTGAAGGAGGTAAGGGTAGCAAAGTTTGAAGGCAGAAATTAGTTATTCCTGGAACGTTAAAAGCAGTTAATTATGGGTGATTACCCAATCAATTGTTTCTCTTTAATATGCCAAGAGTATATAGCAGGCCAATAACTGACTCATTTGGTCATGAAGTTCATTCAAACCAAATGAGCTGTCAGGTAATTCATTAAGGATTTTAAACACCTGAGTGCATAAAATCAATCTGGAGTCTGGGGAGGAAATAAGGAAGACTTTTAAAAGTAAAATCAGGATTAACCTGGGTGTTTTTTCTTTGAAAAAAACTTAGTTTAGATGTGTAATTTTCAAAAAGTGTCAGAAAAATGTAAAAAAGTTGAATCATTTTCCTATAAACTATCATCTGTATTTTAGAGAAGGTTTGCATAAATAGCCCCATAGGGTATTTAAAGGAATATTTTCTAGCAACTTAAACTTACACGTGTAAAAATAAGGATGTTAGACAGAGTGATGTAGAGAGCAAAGTAATTCACAAAACTAAAATTACTCAAGAACTCAAGGCTCTCTCTCTAAGAAAGAGGAATCAATATCTTCTGAAGACAAGCACTAACAGTCCTCACAGTGGTGTTATCAGTCTCTTGGTTAAAGATTCAGTAGCACTCTCTAATTACTAATGGGTCACTTTCAGAACTGAGGGCATATAGATGCAGGTGCATGTTAAAAAAAGAAAAGAATTGGCAATGTTGAGGCCAGAGAGATAGCACAGCGGTAGGGCATTTGCCTTGCACACAGTAGACCCAGGAAGAATGGTGGTTTGAATCCCAGCATCCCATATGGTCCCCTGAGCTTGCCAGGAGCAATTTCAGAGTGCAGAGTAACACCTGAGTGCTGCCAGGTATGACCCCTCTACCCTAATCCCCCCCCCCAAAAAAAAAAAAGAAAAATTGGCAGTGTTAAAAGAATTCTTTAAAAACTTTCCTGGTACCAGGAATGGCTCAGTAGCAAAAATGCTGCCTTTTAAGACTGAGGTCTTAAGTTGAATGCCTGAGGCCAACCACATTAGCCTAAAGAATGCAGTCTCAGTGATTCACCTGTTTGAAACAGTGTGAGATCTTCACACATCCAAGTCAAGTGTGTGTGTGAGCATCACAACAAAATAGTGTGTGATGCTAGTAAGTACCACAAGAAAGTGTGTATTTACTCTTAGGGATATACCCTAGGAACACAAAAATCTTTCCTCACACCTATATTCATTGCAGCACTTTTTACAATAGCCAGAATCTGGAAACAACCAAGATGTCCTTCCGCTGATGAATGGCTAAAGAAAATGTGTTACAATGGAATATTATGCAGCTGGCAGGAGAGATGAATCATGAAATTTTCTTATACATGGATGTACATAGAATCTATTATGCTGACTAAAATTAGTCAGAGGGAGAGAGACACACACACAGAATAAACTCACTCATCTATAGGTTTTAAGAAAAACTGAAGACATTGAAATAATTCCCAGAGATGAGGGCCAGAAGGACCGGCTCAGGATATGAAGCTTACCACAAAAAGTGGTGAGTGCAGTTAGAGAAATAATTATGCTGAGAACTATCATAACAATGTCTGGAGTGAGGGATCTAGAAAGCCTGTCTTCAATACAGGCACGGGGGGGGGGGGGGGTAGAGGAGGGAAGAGATTGGGGCATTGATGATGGGAAGGTTGCAAGGTGAAGGGGGGTGTTTTTGCTATGACTGAAACCCAACTACAATTATGTTTGTAATCACGGTGTTTAAATAAAGAAATTATTTAGGGCCTGGAGAGATAGCACAGCGGCATTTTGCCTTGCAAGCACCCGATCCAGGACCAAAGGTGGTTGGTTCGAATCCCGGTGTCCCATATGGTCCCCCGTGCCTGCCAGGAGCTATTTCTGAGCAGACAGCCAGGAGTAACCCCTGAGCACTGCCGGGTGTGGCCCCCCCAAAAAAACCCAAAACAAAACAAAAAAAACAAAATTATTTAATAAAAATAAATAAATAAATATAAATATAACAAGTGTGTGTTTAAATCCTAGCACTTCAGTGAGATATAAGGTGGGAAAAATACCCCGTATTCAAGTAGTTCTACAATGAAACTACTTAAATACAAAGTAGCCTTTTATTCTTTTGTAAAGAGATATGCACCCTTGCTTTATTAAAGAAAGAGAGGAAAGAGGATGGAGAGATGCATTAACCTTATTACAAGGACAGATGCTGCAAACACCTTTATTCAGAACCAACTGCTAGCTTTTCTCTAAAATATATACAAAGGAAATTTTAAGATAAATTTAAATTAGGGGCAAGACATTTTTTATGCGGCGTTCCCAGATTATGCTATTTAGGACACTTTAGCAATTAGTATGTCTTAACGAAGAACAATTACATGTCAAGCAAAAATCCTATGACAAGGAAAATATGTACAATATTTCCAATCATGTTTATAAACTAGAGCTGTACTCTGACATATTCTCTAACACTCTAACGCCACTAGATGAAACATTATCGGTAGCAAATCTACATTTTCACAACTGAAATTCAATCATTTTTTCCCTTGGAATAAAAAATTTTCAATAAAACTCTATTTAACAAGAAATTTATACTCAAGTAACCAGACATAATTTTTTATATTCTTTTATATGTATATTCGCATCCTCAGAAATACTTCAAGGAATTGGGCCCTGACTAAACAGAACAGGAATGTCATTTATGAAGCAGGGCAGAAAAATAACCTTGTTTTACCTCAACACTTAAACAATTCTTTGCTCTCAAGACCCAAATTAAAAAATTAAACTAAATAAAATTTTATATAAGCCTTTCTCTTTTTTTGTTTTTGCTTTTGGTTACTCCTGGAGGTGCTTGAGAGTTAGGAAATGCCAGGATCAAATCCAGGTCATTTAAGGCAAGTGCTCTTACTGCTCTACTACTTCTTCAGCCTCTAGTGTAAACATTATCTTTGAAAATAATCAACTAGAAAAGATAAGAAATCAAGGTGAATGTAGGAGACTCTCAGAACTAATCTTAATATTCACACTCCATCAATCCACTGACAGAGGAACCCTTTGGGTTGTAGCCAAAGCAGATTAGATAAATGGCAGTTTCTAAACCAGATATAGGGTGACTTTTGCCTTTCTGATGTTCAAAATCAATATCTACCTCTAATTTCTTCCCCGAGAAGTTAAAAGCAGTCACCTTCATGTCATAAAACACCAAGAGGTTTATGGGATGGATGGCCCAAATTAGTTCTGCACTTAGTATCTCATGCAAACTTGAAACCCTCCATGAGGTTTAAAGGACAGGGTCAAGAAGGAAATCCACAAGCAATCAAAAAATTAGGTGTTGTTGTGTGCCTGCCTTGCATGTGGCAGACATAGTTTCTTTCCCCAGCACCCTATTTGATCTCCCAAGCCTACCAAAAGGGATTCCTGAGCACAGAGATAGAAGCAATCCCTGATTACTACCAGATAACCATCCCAAACAAACAAAAACAAACCAAACACCTGCCCTCCCCCACCAAATTAGGCTTGTCAATGACCAAAAAGGAGATTCAGAGGTTAAAAACAAATCAGTTTATAAATGCACAAAATGATATTCAACAGGACAAAATGCTTTTCACCTAATCCAAACGTACCCTTAATCCAACACTAAGAAATACTTTCATAAAAGTCACTTGTGTAACAATACCAATAACCAATAACATGTATCCAATGGAAGCTCAAAACTCTCTGCAGAATACAACCACATGAATAGGTGAGGTGGTCACCTTTGCCTGAATCACTGTAAACCAAGAACTGTGACTTTCACCTTGTACTACTTGGGGGGACATTTCATTTGTGAGGTTTGTTGTCACCAAAAGGTAACTATTTCAAACGGAGGGCAGTGACCCTGTAAAGGTCATCATCAATCACCTGAGGTCAAAGAGCTCCCTTTGTACAAAGAAACAGGGGGTAAGGGAAAGAGGACTGGGAAGAGATCAAAAGGCCTTTGAAGGTTTATATATATATATACACACACACACACACACACACACACACACAATAGAACCAGCAAAATGGAACTTTTCTGGGTTTGAAACCTCATGGTTTCTCAAATGAGAGATTTCAAGTGAGATGTTTGTTGTTTAGTTTCCTTTTTAATTTGAGTGCTTCAGCTGAAGAATACTGAGCCAATGGCACAGAGGTACTGGTAGAGAGGCATGGCTATCAGTTTCAAGGTTTGTACCAGTAGAATACTATAGTTTATTTTCTTCTAGAAATCTTACTAGCAGGGGAGAAGAGGAAAGACCCTATTAGGTTTGTAGCTACTAAATGGCAAAGCAACTCAGCTTGAAACATAGTACTTTGGCTACTATATTTTAGCACAGCTAAACTTCACTTTTCTTTGCAGAAAGCAAACCCAGAGATAGAGTCTGTGAAGTAGAATCATGTGTTTTTAGACCAATGCCAGTGGAGAAGCACCCAGGGTCTGTGAGGTCCTTTCTATCAGTGGCAACAGATTCTGTGCCTACATATGTTGACTGATGAACCTCAGGTGATTAAAAGAGCAGCAAATATCTGACTTGGAGGTATGAACAACTAGATACAGCTGAGAGAAAGAGAAGAGGCTCTGAAAAAAGACTCAGAAATAGGCAGTAATGGAGGGCTCCACTGAAATCTCGATTACCCAGCTAATAGAATTTTTTTTTCTGTAGTATATGAAAGGAGAATCATTCATTCCATGTAGGCTCATTTCCGTCCCTGGGATGACTTACCCTACTAACTAGTTAGTAGACTTATTTCAAAAACACAAATAGTATGAGTATTTTAAAAATTCACTGAAGATGCTTATAAAAATAATTATTTTAAGAAATAAAACATACTACAGAGTAATATAAATGGCTTTCAGATTATAGACTGTTTTGATTAGGCATGCCTCAGATGCCTGCAGCTTACTGCCATTAGCATGGATAATTGAGAATCTGCTGTATTTCCATTTTAACACAGTCTCTCTAATACATTTTAGGCACCGAGATGGAAAAAGCAAACCTTGAACTATTACTTTACCTTACATGAATTCAATACATGACACTAACCTCTATATAGTCCAAAGAAGCCTTCATACCGTAGTACTTTCTTGAAACAGTCAAAGCTGTTTTTATACATTAGTTCTCCCACAAAAGAACCAGTGGATCTTTGGTTCTGCATTCGAGTTTTCACAAGATCAATGGGATACACAGCAGTGGCTCCCACAGCTGAAATAAAATAATGTCCATATTTGAGAAGCAGTTATGGTCATTAAGAGAAAAGGGGAAGTTAGGTGAAGTCAAAGAGAAGGATCAATAAAAGAAACAGCTTAATACACCAATTTTAAAAACTTCACAATTTGAAATGTCCTTAATAGACAACTGTGACTTTTCATTCAAATATATACCAATTAAAGATGTTTACAGACTATTTAAAATTTAAAAAGCATACAGTACAGTCTAAACTCTTTATTAACTCAATTTAGAAAGCCTATCTCATAGGTACAAACAGGTAACTACATTAAGGGAAATTAGAAAAGCTTTGTCCTATAATGGTCAATAAGAAAAATAAAAAAAAAGATTAGAAAAAATAAAAGATTTGCACTTGTTCATGACTAACCTCCAGCAATAGAACCCAGACCAAACCTGTAGGCTGACTCTGCAACTTGAAGGAGAATTGGTCGGGATGAATCAACTGAAGCTTTCTTCTTTGCATGCAAATGAATTGGAAGATAGAAGATAGAAAAGAAGACAAAATAAAAAAGAGTACTTGTTATTTTTTTAATTAGCCACTGTGTTCTAAGTTCATGATATGAAGGTAAGGTTGGATGCAATGAGTTCCTATTAATAAGGAATTAATACTGCTGTTAATATACATCTCAAATTTGAACAAATAAAAGCTAGTATGTTCCCACTTTCAGTATTTGGAAACTACTTTCAAATAATCAATTCTCACTAGTGAACAAAGAAATATAGACTCAAAAGCATTCATCTGCATCAATATTCATTAACTAAATCAGTGGGTTTTCTGCTTTGAATGAGTGTGTTATTGCAGATGTGAGTGTATGTGAGCGTGCATGCGTACATGTGTATGTGTATTTTTTAAATAGTAATATCTAGTTTGGTAGGAGTGCTAAAAATCACTGACTTTCAACGTTTACTCTCATCACTTAATTTAGTATAAACTGAAGAAAAACTTGGTAATATATACCCTGAATCTTTAAAAGTAAGTAACTTCTGACACTCTAGTACTACTTAAACAATGCTAAAAAAAATGGCAGGTGTGAAAATAAGAAACAAACCAAGTGAGTATTTAAAAAGTGGTACTGGGGACAGAATGATAGTACAACAGGTAAGTGCTTGCCTTGCACAGGGCCAACCTGGGTTCAATCCCTAGCACTGCATATGGTCTCCAAATCTTAAAAAGAGTGATTGCTGAACACAGAGCCACCAATAAGCCCTAGCACTGTTGGTTTGTCCCCTAAAAAAGCAAAACAACAAGAGTAACAACAATATCACAGTAAAAAAACAGGACTTTTTTAAAGGCAAGGATTTTGGATGAAACCTATGTTTAAAAATAAAAGATTAAAATTTTGCTATGGCCTTAAAATGAGACAAAATTTTATCAAGAAGGCTGTTTTAGAAGAACTCTTGAGGGCTGGAGTGATACACAGTGGGTAAGGCATTTGCTTTGAATATGGCCAACCCAGGTTTGATCCCCTGCATCCAATATGGTCCACAAGCCTGTCAGAATTAATTTCTGAGTGCAGAGCTAGGAGTAAACCCTGAGTGCTGCCAAGTGTGGCCCTAAACCAAATAAACAAAACAGAAGAACTCTTGATCTTAAGGGGGATGTTTTCATCTAAGAAAAAACAACAACCATAAAAAGAATGTGTGATTTTCTTTACCTTTTAAAATACTTGAAATATTTCATAGCAATCTTTAACAAATAATGCTAAATACTTTATTTAATTTTGTTTTATGGTGTGTCTGAAAGCAAAAATTAAATAAAATATATATGCATACAAAAATAATACTAAGATTTTGGCTATATCCTGCCACCCAGCGATCAGCAAAATTATTAAACGGCTACAACTAGTGGTGATTATCTTACAAAGGATTGCAATTTCTTCTATTTTTTTTGCACATCATTTCTAAATTCAGACTTCCAATTGAACACTTATTCATTATTGTTTTTTGGCTCTATTATCCTTGTAACATTTCTTTTTTTTTTTTTTTCGGTCACACCTAGCAGTGCTCAGGGGTTACTCCTGGCTCTGTGCTCAGAAATCACTCCTGGCAGGCTCAGGAGACCATATGGGATGCTGGGATTTGAACCACTGTCCTTCTGCACGCAAGGCAAATTCTCTACCTCCATGCTATCTCTCTGGCTCCCCTTATACCATTTTTTTTAAAGTCAGGACATAATAGAATACTATAATTCTGTTTATACAAATGAAATAGCCATTTTATGTAACAGAGATATCAGATGACAGTGTTAGACAGTGATAATGCATACCCACTGAATGAATGAATATATCTAATAAACTTTTTCAAAGCCCCGAAAAAAAAAATTAGTGCACAGTGAAAGCAATGAAAAACCAAGGGCTAGAAGCCCACTGAATTTTAGTTGCTGTCAATAAAACATGATTCTTTTCATTTATTCTTTTTGTAAATTTATTTTTATTTTTTATTTTTAATATAATTTCTTTAAGCACTGTAGTTATAATCATATTCATAGTTGGGTTTCAGTCAAAAAATGTACACCCCCCCTTCACCAGTGCACCCTTCCAGCCACCAATACTACCATCTCCTTCCTCCCCACCCCCTGCCTGCAGACAGACATTCTCTCTCTCTCTCCCCCCCCACCTCTCTGTATCATTATCATGATAGTTGTTAGTGTAGTTATTTCTCTAACTGCACTCATCACCCTATGGCAAGCTCATATCATGGGCTGGACCTTCTGTCCTGCATCTCTATATCTCTGGGTATTATTACCATACTGTCTCTTATTTTTCTTAAATCACACAGATGAGAGGCTGGTGAAATAGCATGGAGGTAGGGCATTTGCCTTGCATGCAGAAGGATGGTGGTGGTTTGAATCCCGGCATCCTATATGGTCCCCAGAGCCTGCCGGGAGCAATTTCTGAGTGAAGAGCCAGGAGTAACCCTAAGTGCTGCGGGGTCTGACCCAAAAAACAAAACAAAACAAAAAAATCACACAGATGAGTATAAATATTCTGTTTCTCTCCCTCTAACTTCTTTCACTCAGCATAACAGTCTCCATGTCCATTCATGAACAGGCAAATTTCATGCCTTCATTGACTACATAGTATAATATGGCAATTGTGTAGATGTACCACAGTTTCTTTAGCCACTCATCTGTTGTTGGGCAACTAGACTGTTTTCAGATTCTGGCTATTGTAAATAGAGCTGCAATAAACATAGGTGTGCAGAGGGCATTTTTCATTGTGTTTTTGTGTTCCTAGGGTATAACCCTAGGAGTGGTATTACTGGATCATATGGAAGCTCAATGTCCAGTGTTTTGATGAATCTCCATTTTGTTTTCCAGAAGGCTGGACTGGAAGACATTCCTATCAGTAGTGAATGAAAGTTCCTTTCTTATCACATCCATGCCAACACTAGCTCTTGTACTTTGTGTCATTTTGATATTAATTTTGCATCTTTTCGTTGATTAGTGATGTGGAACTTTTTTTTTCATGTGCCTTTTGGCCATCTGTATTTCTTCTTTGAGGAAATGTCTGTTCATTACTTTTCCCCATTTTTGAGTGGGGTTACATATTTTTTCTTGTTAAATTCTGTCAGCATTTTGTATGTCTGAGATATTAGACTCTTATCTGATTGGTTTTGGGTAAATAGTTTCTCCCATTCTGTGGGTGGTCTTTTATCCTAGCCACTGTTCCTTTTAAGGTGCAGAAGCTTCTCAGTCTAAAATAGTCTCATTTGTTTCTCTCTGCTTCCACTAGTTTGGCCAGTTCTGTTTCCTCCTTGAAGAAACTTTAGGCTCAATGTCATAGAGTGTTTTGCCTAAATTTTCTTCTATATAACTTACAGTTTCAGGTCTGATATCAAGGTTTTTAATGCATTTTGATTTGACCTTTGTGCATGATGTTAGATAGAGGTCTGAGTTTGCTGTTCTGTATGTGGCTGACCAGTTGTCCCAAAACCATTTGATGAAGAGGCTTTCCTTACTTTACTCTGCATTTCTTGCCCCTTTATCAAACATTAATTGCATGTCTACGGGTCGTTCTCTGAATATTCAAGTCTATTCCATTGATCTGATCCTAGCTTTGTTTCTGTCAACATGTAACACAACTTAAGAAAGCATTTGTCATCCAAATAATGAATTTAACACCCCAAAAATAAGGGAGTTGAGGGTATTCCAACAACTGACATGAGCTCATCCTACAAGAGATTAACTCAACGAATTCCCAGATAGTTTATAATTTGTCTTAATCTAGCAAAATAACACGCAAATGCAATAAAAATCTTCACTCATCTCCTCCATTTGGAGAAAAGTTAGTGCAGAGTCTACCAGGTGGATGATCTTCCTTGCTCAAATCTGTCAAGTGTTGTCAGACCCACTGGGTTACAGATATTTCAGACAAGGCCATTGTGAATTGCTCTAAATCTTAGAGCAGCAGCCAATCATTTCCTGCTGTAAATCTCATCATGCTATTCTAACCTTTCAGGGCCATATCAACAAGCACCCATCAAAAATTCTCAAAAGCTGCAGAAGGCAGAAAGGAAAAAAAATGTGGGCAACCAGTGCCAGCTGGAGAAGAGAGATAAAGAAAAAGAAGAAAGAAAAGAAAAAAACCCTTCTTTTCCTTAATCCCCAAATTTCTACAATAGCAAGTAGTGTGGAGATGAAGAGATAATCATCTGGCAAGCAGTGTTTAAAAATCAAAGTAAAAAGGGAGGAGCAATGCTGCCTTTCACCTCTGCACGTGATTATACACTTCTCTCTCCCACACTCAGGAAACCAGCTTCCTCTTTTAACAACAGCCAGCTGGTTTTCCAGAGGTGCCTAGTTAGGATTTACTGAGCACACACCCACTACTTTTGACTTGCACATTGCACACAAAAACTCGCTACTGCATTTGGGTGGGAAGAGCTAAAAAGGAGGGGGTCCTGGCTTGAGGCCTGCCAGTCCTAAAAATGTAGCCTGCACCAACCCATTGTGGTCAAACTGGCGTCTCAGTACAAACCCAGAGCTCCGAGCCAAAAACTGTTAAGTCTCAGAGGATTCAGAGATGGCTTTGCTTAAAGGAGATATTTTTCCAAAATGAAGCTCGTCTGTGAGTGGATTTATTTGACAAACATCATGGAAGCACAACTCATGCTCTAAAGATTTTTAATTCTCTAATTCTGATCTCAAGGCAGCAGAGCAAGAGTTAATCAGGGAGGCCCCCCCCCCATCTTAAGTTTCTGACTCTCACAACTTCAAGAGATTGGTTTCTGTTAACCATAAAATAAAATTTAGCATTCCTCAAATTGTTTCCACATAACTTATGAATCCTTTCACAGAGAAAATAGGTCTAAAAGCTTTCAAACTATGACTCCAGACTAAACAAAATTATCTCATTTTGATATTCAGAAAAACGGAAGGCATGGCACTTAGACAATGTGTCGTCAAAATCCTGTTCTGCTGAGCCAAGACGGTTTTCATTCAGTCACACACCATCCCTGCCAGAAACAGCAACACCAAAGCAGGGCTCTGTCCCCACATCAGTCAATAGAAAATGCACAGGGGGGTCGGAAAGATCTGCCCATTTTTGCAGGTTCAGAATTCCAATAGTTATGAAATCACTGTAGCTTTTAAAGAAACCAGCAGTAGCTAATAATTCTATTAACCAGAGCGTTTCTCCCCCCCCCCCCTCCGTCAGCCTTATGAAAGTGTCTGGATTGGAGATGCAGCAAGGAAAACCATCAAGTCAGTTACCACTGCCAAAATAAGTAACTGCTGGGGGCGAAGGGTTGGGTACCAGGCTCAAGAAAAGGTGGGGAGCAAGTCTGCTCCTACGGTCTCACCTGCTTTTGTGTCTCAGCCACGTTAAAGGGCAGAGTTCCCTCTTCTAGAGGAGCAATCCGCTCAATATCTGCCAAGGTCATTCGCCTAGAAGAAGAAACAAAGAAAAATTGACTGATGTTTTAAAATGGACATTGTAGAAGTTAAAACTATTCTTTCTATTGCATATATTTCAGACAGTATTTAATCTGGCTTGTTTTACTCCTGATTGCTACACATCTCCTACCTCTATCTCTTAAACCTCCTTTCATTAAGCCAATCACAGAAAATAAACAACAACAAACAAACAAAAAAACAACTTACCCTCGTGGTTCAAATAAATCTGCTAATTGAAACAAGATGTCAACTTCCATGGGTGTAACCTGACCGAATTTCTGAGCAGCCAGCACAAACTCCTCTATATGGAAAAAGAGTTAAAAGGGAAAAATTCAAGAAGGAATAGTCTCTAAATCCAGCATTAACTCACAACACTGGAATGAGTGAACATCACCAAGCTTCATTATTATGAGTTGTAGAATTCTAGACAACTTAAACAGGAGAAGGATTTTTACACTAGAACGAGAGTGAAGAAAAGGTTTTGTAACAGTAATTTGAAAACCTAGTATCACTTGATGACTCTGAATCCATGACATAGACTGTTGGACAAATTGCAGGACAGGCAATAAGGAAGCAGATATGAAACTTCACATGCATAAATTCCAGGAGGTTATACTATTGAAGTAGTGAAATTACTAAGGGAATTCCTTGATTTTAAAATTCCGTTGAAATGGTAATTAGATCTTGTTCTGAGATTAAGGTGAATCGAGGATGGAATTCCTTATGTATCTTTATTTATATTTTTGGGTTTTTTGGGGGGCCACACTCGGTGACACTTAGGGGTTACTCCTGACTATGCACTCAGAAATTGCTCCCGGCTTGGGAGACCACATGGGACAAACCACAGTCCGTCCTATGTCAGCTTTGTGCAAGGCAAACACCCTACCACTGTGCTATCGCTCTAGCCCCTCTTATGTATCTTTAAAGGCCACTTTAGAGATTGCCAATGAAGCTCTCAAGTTCTAGCAAGAAAATTTAGGTATTTTAGTTTTATTTGTGACTACCTTCAGTTTATTTAAAACTTGCAGAAAATGGTTTTGTTTGCTTTCATCTGACAAAGGATGAATAACACCACAGTAACATACAGTTAATTTGTGTCAAAGTGATAAAAAAAAATTCTGTAACAAACTTTTGTTCACCAAAATAAAAATTCACCCAGAAATTTCAAGTAAGAATTCTGATTTATTCACTCACCCTTAGTCACCTCTACATCTTTTCTATTGCCAGCCAGGGTGCTGTAGATCTTTCTAATGAGTTCCATGTTGTTAAGGAGCGAGTTAAATCCATTAAAATATGAGAAACTAACTTGATGGGATGTGGTGCCCCCAGCAGCCTCAAATAAAATAAAAATAAAAGGAAGAAAAAAATTATAGAATGAAGAATATTCAGAAGAATACATATTTAGCATTGATCTTGAAAACAATAAAATGTATTTAAAAAAGATGGTAAGTATTTTTTTTCACATTAAAAAAAAAATCAAACCTACGAAGGACTTTTAAAGGTAACTGCAACTAATCATGAGCAGAACTTGTACTCTCCAAACACAACTCTTAGAAAACTAAATAAATACATATGTAGGACTTATAATGGAACCAGTATTTAGTAATTTATGGAGTTTAAATTTCAATTGGAAATATTTGATAAGTTTATTTCACCAAATAAACAATTCTTAAAGGTGTATACATGCAGAACTTAACTATGCATATGCACATGAGTGTGCTTTCATGTAAAACTGCCTTTAGACATAAAACTGTTATGGCAACAAACTATGAAAAAAGGAATTCTAATATCCATGTCATGATTTGTCATGTTACTTATAACCAGAAACAAATAATTATTTATGTACAGGCATTGGTATGATTCTGGCAAACAAAGATATATCAATTATGAGATGTCATTTGTTTTAGTAAAGGTTAAAGTAGTCAGAATCCAGATAAACAGAATTTGTAGGAGACCATATTTCCTCATAGACAGTAAGTATATCCATTATAAATGAAACTTCAATTTCGGATTTCAAACTCTATCCTTCCCTAAGAAGACAAAATATTTTTAATAGAAAAGCACTTCTTTTTTTTTTATTTTTTTTATTTTTCGGCCAAACCCGTTTGATGCTCAGGGGTTACTCCTGGCTAAGTGTTCAGAAATTGCCCCTTGCTTGGGGGGACCATATGGGAAGCCGGGGGATCAAACCACGGTCCTTCCTTGGCTAGTGCTTGCAAAGCAGACACCTTACCTATAGCGCCACCTCACTGGCCCCGAAAAGCACTCTTTTATAAGGTAACAACCACATAAATTTTTCATTTAGTAGTCATTTAAAATAGCTGACATGAGAGTTTGGAATGAAGTAAAAAGGGAAGGGTCTAAGAAATGAGGGCTAGATTAAAAATGCAGACCAGAATAGAAAAGGATTTATTAGAATGCCATGTCTCCAAAAGAGGCACCAGGATAAAAAGAAAAAATAAAGCTACTCTTGAGTTCCTGCCTTGGGTACACACTGATAATAACACAGAAAACACACACACACACAGAAACTTTTGACTCTGGGATTAACAGAAGGAGGGTTATATATTTGATTTCCAAATCCCAGTGATTATCAGAATCATCTGGGAAGCTTTAGAAATTTAAATTTTAGGTTTTTTTCATTTATTGATTCACTGAATTACTAAACTGAAAAAAACTTTAAAATCTGCATGTTTAATAATTATCCCTACTGACTTTATGTTCTACCAAGGGCAAAAAATTCTTTCACCTATAGAAAGTTTCAGACTCTTGCAAAGTTTGTGAGGTAGTACATCAGCTAAAAATCCATCTTAGGGGGTGGGGGGAAAAATCCATCTTAGAACATAAGCTTCACAATGATTTAAAAACTAGTGTGTTACTAATTAACTGCCCACTATAACTAGCCCAAGCACAATCTTCTGCCAGGAGTGATTTCTGAGCACAGAGTCAGGAGTAACCACTGAATGCCACCGCGTGTGGCCCAAAAAAGAAGAAAAAAGAAAAAAAATACATAACTGTAAAGAATTAGTCTTATAGGGCCCAGAGAGACAGCACAGTGGCGTTTGCCTTGCAAGCAGCCAATCAGGACCAAAGGTGGTTGGTTGAAATCCCGGTGTCCCATATAGTCCCCCGTGCCTGCCAGGAGCTATTTCTGAACAGACAGCCAGGAGTAACCCCTGAGCAACACCGGGTGTGGACCCCCCCCAAAAAAAAGAATTAGTCTTATAACCCCCTACACATTATGACAAATAGTATGCATTACTTCATCAGAGCTGTTAGGTATAACTTACAGCTACTAAACATTCTTCTACAAAAGGTGTTAAGACATGGGGACGAATGGTGACCATGATGTCTCTGAAATCAATGGCTGTCACTTTTCCAGTCTTGGCAGTGTCTCTTTGCACAAAGGCTTGCTTTGCATGTTCCAGCTGTATTTCCTACCAATAAAAAAGGCAAAATAATTTATGGTTTTATTGAATTATTATAAATGACTACTCAATTTCAAATTCAAGTGAAAAAATGTAGACTATATCTTTTTTTTTTTTTTTGGATCACACCCAGCAACGCTCAGGGGGTCACGTCCTGGCTTCATGCTCAGAAAACTCTTTTGGCAGGCTCATATGGGATGCTGGGATTTGAACCACTGTCCTTCTGTATGACAGGCAAACACCTTACCTCCATGCTATCTCTCCAGCCCCAGGTTATATCTTGATTCCACAAAATACAACAGTTTTTTGTGTTTTTTTTTTGTGGTTTTTGGGTCACACCCGGCAGTGCTCAGGGGTTATTTCTGGCTCCAGGCTCAGAAATTGCTCCTGGCAGGCACAGGGGACCACATGGGGCGCCGGGATTCGAACCGATGACCTCCTGCATGAAAGGCAAACGCCTTACCTCCACGCTATCTCTCCGGCCCCAATACAACAGTTTTTTAAACCATAATCAACACACTCTTGACTCCTTCCAAACAGAAAACTTTGGTAGGCAAGTAAATACATCTTGGGAAAACTCACTGAACCTTAAATTTCCAAGTCCTCAAACAAAATAATTTTCAATACTCATAGATACCCAACAATTGCTGCCATGCCAGTAGTCCAGCTTCACAACTTTTCCATAATTTCAGCAGAGATGTCTAACTGCCAAAACTCCAGGTATGTCAGTTTTGTGGCTGACATCTCCAGAAACTCTTTGGAGCCAGGAAACTTCCTCCCAAACCTGATGGCGGCACCTCTGTATGTTGATTGATTTACCTATGTTAAAGCATCCTTACAAACCTACTTGATCATTGTGTATGACCTTCTTGATGAGATGTTAGATCCTATTTGCCAAGATTTTGTTGAGGATCTTTTCATCTGTGTTCATCAGGGATATTGGTCTGTTTTTTTTTTTTTGTTTGTTTGTTTGTTTGTTTGTTTTTTGTTGTTTTTTTTGTAGCATCTCTGTCTGGTTTTGGTATCAGAGTGATGTTTAGCTTCATAAAAAATATTTGAGTGTTCCTGTTTTTTCAATTACCTGAAAGATCCTGAAAAGGACTGATAGTAGTTCCTCTTGAAAGGTTTGAAAGAATCTGTTAGTAAATCCATCTGGGCATGGGCTTTTGTTTTGGGAAAGACTTTTGATTACCATTTTAATTTCCTCAATAGTGATGGGTCTGCTTTAGATATGGCAGATCATCCTGATTCAGCCATGGAAAATTATCAGAGTTCAAGAATTTATCCATTTCTTCTAGGTTCTCCTGTTTTGTGGCATAGAGTTTCTCAAAATAGTCTCTGATTACCCTTTCAATCTCTGTATTATCTGTACTAATCTCCCAATTATTTTATTCTGGTATTAAATTTATCTTTCTTTGTGATTTTTGCTACTAGTTTATCAATCTTGTTCATTTTTCAAAGAACCAACTTTTGATTTCATTGATCTTTCAGATTGTTTTTTGGATTTCCACTTCATTGATTTCTGCTCTAAGCTTTGTTATTTTCTTTTACCTATCTAATTTGATTCTTTTTGTTGATCATTTTCTAATTTTATATGCTGTCATTAAGATATTTATGTAGGTCCCCTTCTTTCCTGATGTGAGGTTTGCAAAGCTATAAATTTTCTTCTTAGCACCAATTTGGCTGTAACACAAAAATTCAGATTAATTTGTGTATTCATTTGCATTTGTTACCAGGAATCTTTTGATTTCCTCTTTGATTTAATCTCTGACCCACTGTTGTTCTGTAGTGAGATGTTTAATTTCCCAGGTGTTAAAGTTTAATTCTGTGTCTCTTTGTAGTTTATTTTAAATTTCAGTGCATTGTGATATGAGAAGGTAGTCTGTACAATTTCTTTCCTCTTGATTTTATGGATGTATGTTCTATGGGCCAGCATGTGGTCTACTCTGGAGAATGGACCCATGTAAATTGGAAAAGAATGTGTGTCCAGTTTTCTGAGTATGGAGTGCCCTATATGTATCTACTAGGCCACTTTATTCCATTTCTACTTTCAGAGGTAGTATATTCTTGGTGGGTTTCAGTCTGTTTGATCTATCAAGGGATGACAGGGCTGTGTTGAGGTATCCCAATATTATGGTGTTGCTATTAATGTCTCCTTTCAGATTGAAAACAATTGTATTAAATATTTTTCTGGTTCCTAATAGGGTATATATCTGTTTAGGAGTGTGATTTTGTCCTGTTGTATATACCCACAACCAAGGTTGTCCCCTCTCAGCACTCCTATTTAACATAGTACTGGAAGTTACTTGCCATAGCAATTAAGCAAGAAAAAGATGTCAAGGGCATCTGATAGGAAAGAATGAAGTTAAGCTCTCACTGTTTACAGATAACATACTATATTTAGAAAACCCTGAAGACTTTACCAAAAAGCTTCTAGAAATAATAGGTTCTTATAGCAAAGTGGCAGACTACAAAATTAATACAAAAATCAATGGCCTTTTTATACACAAATAATGATAAAGAAGAAATGGACATTAGGAAAACAATCCCATTCACATTAATGCCACTAAACTCAAATACACTGGAGGAAACTTAAAGAAAAAGGTGAAAGACCTATACAAAAAAAATTACAAAACACTGCTTAACAAAATAAAAGATACAAGAAAATGAAGACATATATCCTGTTCATAGATTGGGAGGATTTACATAATTAAAATGGTAATGCTCCCCAAAGCACTGTACAGATTCAATACAATTCTTCTAGGAAACCCATGATATTCTTCAAACACTCCTCAAATTCATTTGGAACAATAAATACCTTCTGATAGCTAAAGCAACTCTTAGGAAAAACAAGGTGGGAGGCATCACTTTCCAAATTTAAATTGTACTACAAATTAAGTCATTAAAACGACATGATACTGGAATAAAGACAAACCCGCAGATCAATGGAACAGATTTCAGTATTCAGAGAATGTTCCCTAGACATACAATTAATTAATCTTTGATAAAGAGGCAAAATGCAAAATGAAGCATGGAAAGCCTCTTCAACAAGTGGTTGCTGGATACTGATCAAGCCACATGCATAAAAAGCAAACTCATATCTCCATGTAACACTATGCACAAAGGTCAAATCAAATGGATTAAAGACCTTGATATCAAATGATGGAACCATAAGGTATATAGAACAACACATAGGTAAAAACACTCTATGACATTGAGACTAAAAGCATCTTTAAGGAGGAAACATCACTTTCCAAATAAATGGAAGCAGAGATAAAACATTGGGACTATATTATGTGAGAAGCTTCTGCACCTCAAAAGGAAAGTGACTGGAATACAAAGGCTCACCCACAGAATGTGAAAAACTATCCACCCAATACCCATCAGATAAAGGGTTAATATCTAAGATATACAAGGTACTGACAGAACAAGAAAAAAAAATCCAAACCTCATCAAAACTGGAAAGAACAAATGACCAGACATTCTTCAAATATAAACTACAAAAGGCCAAAAGACAAATGAAAAAATTCTTCACATAACATATCGTAGGGAGAAGCAAATCAAAACAACACATGAGTGTCATCTCATGCCACAGAGACTGGCACAGATCATAAAGAATTAAAAGAACCAGTTCTGGAGTGAATGTGGAGAGAAAGGAACTCTCATTCACTGCTTGTGGGAATGTCATCAAGTCCAACCTTTCTGAAAACAATATGGAGATTTTCCAACAAATTGAAAATTGAGCTCCCATATGATCAGCTATACCACTCCTAGGGATACCGCTAGGAACACAAAAAACACAGCACACTAAATGCCTTATGTACATATATATCATTGCAGTGCTATTTATAATTGCCAGATTCTGGAAACAACCCAGATGCTTGACAGAAGATGAGTGGCCAAAAGAAAATGTGGTAAACATACACAATAGAATATCTATGCAGTTCATCAAAAACGAAAGCCATGAAATTTTTCTGTACATGGATGGAAATAGAAACTATTATGCTGAGTGAAAAAAATGGAAACTGTCATGCTGAGGGAGAGAGATAGACCAGAGAATAGTCTCACTCACTGTAGGATTTAAAAAAAATAAAAGATATTATTGTAATAATACCCAGAGACAATAGAGATCAGGGCTGGAAGGACAGGCCCACAATATGAAGCTTTTCACAGAGTGGTGAGTTCAGTTAGAGAAATAACTACATTGACAACTATCATGGCAATGGTACTAAGTGAGAGAAATAGAATGCCTGTCTAGAAACAGGTAAAGGGTGGTGGAGGAGAGAGATGGATGGCATTGGAGATGTGTATGTTGCACTAGTGAAAGGTGATGTTGTTTTTATAATTAAAACCCAACAACAATATGTTTGCAATTATGGTGCTTAAATAAAGATAATAAAAATAGTTTAGTAAACCTTCAGACAATGACAATTAAGAGCCCATTGTGAGATACAACAATTTTAACAAATATTCTTTTTTGATTGTTTTGATTGTTTGATTGTTACTCTTGGCTCTATGCTCAGAAATCGCTCCTGGCAGGCTCAGGAGACTATATGGGATGCCGGGATTTGAACCACTGACCTTCTGCATGAAGGTGAACACCTTACGTCCATTGGTAAAGGTTTTTTGATGATTTCATTACCACTTATTCTAAGAAGCAATTTTGTTTTGTTTTGTTTTTGGGGGCCACAACCTGTTTGATGCTGGCTAATGTGCTCCAGAAATCGGCCCCTGGCTTGGGGGAGACCATATGGGACCGTCAGGGGATCGAACACGGTCCTTCCTTGGCTAGCACTTGCAGGCAGACACCCTTACCTCTTAGCATCACCTCGCCGGTGCTAAGAATCAATTTTAAGTAAATTATTTGTACCTGCAAAGGGTCAAGTCTTGCGAGAGGTAAGGAGCCTAACCTAATGGTGGTTGAATTTTATATGTTGTTGGATTGATATTGGAGCATTGAATGCCTGAGATAGCTATATTAAAAGCAACCTCCATAAATTATAGTGTTTAAAATAAGGACATTTATTAAAAAATCATTTTCTTTCTCTGTTACAGACCCAACTCTCCAAGAAAACTGAAACTCAAATTAAGTAAGCCTGAAATCTAGGCAAATCCATACATTGATAATGTGAATCATCAAAGGCAAACACCTACAGGGATATTAACTTCTTTCCAAAGAGAAGAAAATTCTTTTTTAATATATATTTTAATTTAAACAACTTGATTACATACATGATTGTGTTTAGGTTTCAGCAATGTAAAGAACACCACCCATCACCAGTGCAACATTCCCATCTCCAATGTCCCAAATCTCCCTCCTCCCCCACCTGTACTCTAGACAGGCTTTCAATTTACCTCATACATTCTTATTGTTAGGATAGTTCACAATGTAGTTATTTCTCTAACTAAACTCATCCCTGTTTGTGGTGAGCTTCATGAGGTGGGCTGTAACTTCCAGCCCCTCCTCTCTTTTGTGTCTGAAAATTATTATTGCAAGAATGTCTTTCATTTTTCTTAAAACCCATAGATGAGTGAAACCATTCTGCATCTTTCTCTCTCTCTCTCTCTGACTTATTTCACTCAGCATAATAGATTCCATGTACATCCATGTATAGAAAATTTCATGACTTCATATCTCCTGACAGCTGCATAATATTCCATTGTGTATATGTACCACCGTTTCTTTAGCCATTCATCTGTTGAAGGGTATCTTGGCTGTTTCCAGTGTCTTGCTATGGTAAATAGTGCTGTAATAAATATAGGTTTAAGGAAGGGGTTTTTTGTATTGTATTTTTGTTTCTAGGGTATATTCCTAGGAGTGTTATAGCTGGGTCGTATAGGAGCTCTATTTCCAGTTTTTGGAGGAATCTCCATATTGCTATCCACTAGCAGTGGATAAGAGTTCCTTTCTCTCCACATCCACGCCAACACTGTTTATTCTTATTCTTTGTGATGTGTGCCATTCTCTGTGGTGTGAGGTGGTACCTCATAGTTGTTTTGCTTTGCATCTCCCTGATGATTAGTGATGTGGAGCATTTTTTCATGTGTCTTTTGGCCATTTGTATTTCTTCTTTGTCAAAGTGTCTGTCCATTTCTTCTCCCCATTTTTGATGGGATTAGTTTTTTTTCTTGTAAAGTTCTGTCAGTGCCTGGTATATTTTGGAGATTAGCCCCTTATCTGATAGGTATTGGGTGAATAGTTTCTCCCACTCTGTAGGGTGCTCTTCTATCCTGAAAACTATTTCCTTTGAGATGCAGAAGCTTCTCAGCTTAATATATTCCCATCTGCTAATCTCTGCTTTCACTTGCTTGGAGAGTGCAGATTCCTCCTTGAAGATGCCTGCAGTCTCAATGTCCTGGAGTGTTTTGCCTACATGTTATTCTATATATCTTATGGTTTCGGATCTGATATTAAGGTCTTTAATACATTTGGATTTTACCTTTGTACATGATGTTAACTGGGGTTTAAGTTCAATTTTTTGCAAGTGACTAGCCAGTTGTGCCAACACCACTTGTTGAAGAGGCTTTCTTTGCTCCATTTAGGATTTCTTGCTCCTTTATCAAAAACTAGGTGATTGTATGTCTGGAGAACATTCTCTGAGTATTCAAGCTATTCCACTGATCTGAGGGCCTGTCTTTATTCCTGTTTTGATAACTATCACTTTGTAGTAAAGTTTAAAGTTGGAAAAGTAATACCTCCCATATTTCTTTTTCCCAATGATTGCTTTTCGCTATTTGAGGGTGTTTATTGTTCGAAATGAATTTAAAATGTGCCTGATCCACTTCTTTGAAGGATGTCATGGGTATCTTTAGAGGGACAGCATTAAATTTGTACAATGCTTTTGGGGAGTATTGCATTTTGATGATGTTAATCCTGCCAATCCATGAGCAGGGTATGTGTTTCCATTTCCACGTGTCTTCATCTTATTTCCTTGTAGCAGAGTTTTATAGTTTTCTTTGTATAGGACCTTCACATTTTTAGTCAAGTTGATTCCAAGATATTTGAGTTTGTGTGGCACTATTGTGAATGGGGTTGTTTTCTTACTGTCCATTCTTCCCCTATTATTATTGCAGTATAAAAGGCCATTGATTTTTGTATGTTAATTTTGTAGTCTGCCACCTTGCTATATGAGTCTATTGTTTCTAGAAGCTTGTTGGAGAGTTTTTAGGATTTTCTAAGTAGAGTATCATGTCATCTGCAAACAGTGAGAGCTTGACCTTCTTTCTTTCCTATCTGGATTTCTTGATATCTTTTTTCTGCCTAATTGCTTTAGCAAGTACTTCCAGTGCTATGTTGAATAGAGTGGTGAGAGAGGACAGCCTTGTCTTGTGCCAGAATTTAGAGGGAAGGCTTTTAGTTTTTCTCCATTGAGGACAATATTGTCACTGGCTTGTGTAGATAGCCTTAACTATATTGAGAAAGGTTCCTTCCATTCCCCATCCTGCTGAGAGTTTTGATCAAGAATGGGTGTTGGACCTTAATCAAATGCTTTCTCTGCGTCTATTGATATGATCATGTGATTTTTATTTTTCTTGTTGATGTTGGTTGTATTATGTTGATAAGATTTATGGCATGTTAAACCAGCCTGAATTTCTGGGATGAAACCTACTTGTTCATAGTGGATGATCTTCTTAATGAGGCATTGAATCCTATTTGCCAGGAGTTTTGTAGAGGATCTTTGCACTTGTGTTCATCAGCAATATTGTTCTGTAATTTTCTTTTTTTGTAGCATTCCTGTCTGGTTTTGGTATCAGGGTGATGCTGGCTTCAATAAAGCTATTTAGAAGTGTTCCCTGTTTTTTTGATTTCATGAAGAGTCTTGCCAGGAATGGTAGTAGTTCCTCTTGAAAGGTTTGAAAGAATTCATTAGTTAATCCATCTGAACCTGGGCTTTTGTTTTTGGGTAGACATTTGATTACTGTCTTAATTTCCTCAGTTAGTGATGGGGGTGCTTAGATATTGCTACATCCTCTTCATTCAACTCTGAAAGATTATGAGTCAAGAATTAATCCATTTCTTCCAGGTTCTCATTTTTAGTGGCATAGAGTTTCTCAAAGTTAGTTTTCTGATTACCTTTTGAATCTCTGCCATATCAGTAGTGATCTCTCCTTTTTCATTCCTAATAGGAGTTATCAAGTTTCTCATCTCTCTCCTCTCTCTCGCTCTCTCTCTCTCTCCTCTCTCTCTTCTCTCTCTCTCCTCTCTCTCTCTCTCTTCTTTTGTTAGTTTTGCCAGTGGTCTATCCATCTTGCTTATTTTTTTCAAAGAACCCAACTTCTGCTTTTGTTGATCCTTTCAGATTGTTTTTTCGGGTTTCCACTTTATTGATTTCTGCTCTCTGCTTCTGTCTCCTGATTTTTGGATCCTTTCGTTGAGCACTTTCTAATTCTATGAGACTATGTCATTAAGGTGTTCAAGTATGCCCCTTTTTCTTTCCTGATGTGTACTTGCAAAGCTATAACTTTCCTCTCAGGACCCGCTTTTGCTGTGTCCCATAGGTTCTGATAGTTTGTGTCTCCATTGTCATCTTGTTTCTAAGAAGGTTTTGATTTCCTCTCAGTACCCACTGGTTTATTCAGTATTTAGGCTGTTTAACTTCCAGGTATTAAAGTTTTTCTTCTGTGTCCCTTTGTAGTTCATATCTAATTTCAGGTCCTTAGTGGTCAGTGAAGGTAGCCTGCAAAATTTCTATCCTCTTGATATATGGAGGTTGTTTTATGTGCTAGCATGTAGTTCTATCCTGGAGAATGTCCCCATGTACATTAGAGAAGAATGTGTATCCAGGTTTCTGGGGATGGAGTATCCTATATATTATATTACTAGGCCTCTTCCATTTCTCTTTTCAGGTCTAGTATATTCTTGTAAGTTTCAGTCTGGTGAACCTATCAAGTGTTGACAATGCCAGTGGTGAGGTCTCCCACAATTATTGTGTTGTTATTGATTCAACAATTGTATTAAATATTTTGCTGGCCCCTCATTTGGTACATATATGTTTAGGAGAGTGATTTCTTCCTGCTGTTCATATCCCTTGATTAATACAAAATGTCCGTCTTTGTCCCTTACCACTTTCCTGAGTATAAAGTTTGCATCATCTGATTTAGTATGGCCACTCAGCTTTCTTATGGGTGTTGTTTGCTTGAATAATTTTCCTCCAGCCTTTTATTTTGAGTCGATGTTTGTTCTGACTATTTAGGTGCATTTCTTGTAGGCAGCAGAAGGTTGGATTGATTTTTTTGATCCATTCAGCTACTCTGTGTCTCTTAACTGGTGTATTTAGTCCATTGACATTGAGAGAAAGAATTGTCCTGGAATTAGTGCCATCTTTATATCGAAGTTTGGTGTGTTTGTTGGTCAGTCTTGTCTTAAATTAGGTCTTTCAGTTTTTCTTTTGAGACTGGTTTTGAGTCTGTAAAGTTTCTGAGCTGTTTTTTGTCTGTGAAACCACGTATTGTTCCTTCAAACCTGAAAGTGAGTTTTGCTGGGTGCAGTATTCTAGGCGAAGAATTTATTTCATTGAGTTTTGTCACTATGTCCCACCACTGCTGTCTGGCCTTGAGTGTTTCAGGTGATGGGTCTGCAGTAAATCTCAAGGATGTTCCCTTGAATGTAATTTCTCTTTTCGATCTTGCTGCTTTCAGAATTCTGTCTCTATCTGTGGGATTCATGATTGTGACTAGGATGTGTCTCGGGGTGTTTTTTCTTTTAGTTGGTACTCTTTGGGCTTGCAGGATTTGATCGCATGTATTCTTTAGATCTGGTAGTTTCTCTTTAATCATGTTCTTGACCATTGATTCTTCCTGGAGATTTTCTTCCTGGGTCTCTGGGACTCCAATGATTCTTAAGTTGTTTCTGTTGAGCTTATCATAGACTTCTATTTTCATCTGTTCCCATTCTTTGAGTAATTTTTCCATTGTTTTATCATTTGCTTTAATGCTTTTTTATAGTCTCTTCTGCTTTATGGAGTTGTTTTTCATCTCATCTCCCAGTGTACTAATTCTATTCTCAGCTGCTGTTAACCCTTGTGAAAGCTCATCCATGTTTTTCTTTAATTCATCTACTGAGTTTTTCAGACCTGTTATTTGACCTGAAATTTCAGTTTGGAGTTTTCTCATTTCTATCTTCATATTCTCTTTATTTGTATTAGTGTTCTCTTCTCTACTTTCTTTGAGTTCTTTGAACAACTTCCATATTTTGACTCTAAACTCCATATCTGAGAGACTGATTAGTTGGTTGGTCATGTTCTGGTCATGTGAGTTGCAGTCTTCATTCTCTATGTCTGGCACTGGCCTGCGTTGGGCGTATCAACTCACCTCCAGGGAAGGCTAGCCGTGCACAGATGAAGCCACACACAGGATGAAATCAGGCCAAGAATGCAGCACAGCACTGGAGATAGTCAGAGATAGGTGCTGGCATCTGAGTTCCAGCAGAGTTCAGTGGCTTCCCCCTTTCTGGGCCATATCAACTCACGTCCAGGGAAGACTCCAGGGAAGGCTAGTCATCCGCAGATGGAGCCACACACTGGAAGAAATCAGGCTCCAGGGAAGGCTAGCCGTGTGCAGATGAAGCCACACACAGGAGATAATCAGAGATAGGTGCTGGCATCTGAGTTCCAGCAAAGTTCAGCGGCTTCCCCCTGTCCAGGCGTCTAGTTTTAATTCTTAATTTCTTTTCAGGAACTGACAAGGGGCAGGTTTCAGGGAAGTTAGAAAACTGATGATAAGGGTAGAAAGAATGTTACACTGGTGTTGGGATTGGTGATGGAATGATGAGTGCCAGAAATAACTTTATTATGAACAACTCTGTAAACCACAGTGCCAACTCATGGTCCCCAAGCTGCCACCAGCTTCTCCACCAGGACACCGCGACTTGGTCCCTGGGGATTTCTTCTGAATTCTGAGAAAAAAATTCTTAATAGTAACTAGTAAATGTGGATAACTGACAGTCAGCTGAAAGGGAAATTTCCTGTAATAATTATTCCTCTACCGAAGTCTTCTCAGTCTTTTATTTTTATGCTTTTGGAGTGGAGGAATGCACCACAACCAATGGTACTCAGGTCTCACTACTGCTTCTGTGCTCATGGTTCTTTCCTGGCTGGGTTCAGGAGAACACAAGGGGTACCCAGTATAGTTAGCTGCACACAAGACAAATGCCCTATCCACTATACTATTGCTCTGGCAACAGGTTTTCTCAGTCATGCTACTACTGGTAGTTTTTTAGTGTGTTATTTATTTATTTTTTTATTTTTATTTTTTGGATCACACACGACAGTGCTCAGGGATACTCCTGGCTCTAGGCTCAGAAATCACTCCTGGCAGACTCGGGGGACCATATGAGATGTTGGGATTCTAACCACCATCCTTCTGCATGCAAGGCAAACTTCCTACCTCCATTCTATCTCTCTGGCTTCCTTTTAATGTGGTTTTATGTGTTTTATTTACCCTTTTTTACTTGTGGCTATCCTATGCATATCTCCCTTCTCTAAGCTCATTTGTTTTCTAGTAGCCCCTTCTATTAACAACGACAAGAAAATCAAGAGAAAACCACATATTTCTACCACAGACCACTGTTCTAGAGTTAGGAGTTAGGTGGTATGTGGTACCTCAGAAGAGATACTATGGCAGTACCATATATTTAATTCATAAGATCGAATACAGGGCCCAACCTTAAATACAAAACTCTTTACAAAAAATAAAATCTCAGTGATAGCATGTACCAATTTTGATCCAGCGTCATTTCTGAAACTCTGTTCTTCTGAGACATGCTCTTCTTAAGGTCACCCTCTACTTGTCACTTAATTTGGAGGTGTAGATTAGTCTTCTGTACTCATTTCTTTTCATTCCCTCCTCTCCTGAGGGCTTAAATGCTTAGAGGATTTGATGTCCAGATCCAAATCCTTCTTTCTGATTTGATGACTGGAACTTTTAAGTGCCCAGAGTATATATCTAATTTCTGTCTAATGAATACCATCATTTTGCATAAAGAAATAAAGATTATACACATCACAAATTTTATATGTTCTCAAATTTAATCTTTCTCCTAGGGATAAGAGTAGTGGTCAAATTTTACATGTCACAGGCATGTTGTCTTTCAGGTCACTTCTTCTATCTATAAATTTCAAATATTTGTTCGTTTTTGGATCAAAAGTCCTCTGCTGTGCTGAGGTCTTATTTCTAATTCTGTGCTCAGGGATTACTCCTGTCAGGGCTTGGGGGAAAATGTGTGGTGCTGAGGACAGAACCTGGCAAGACAGAAATTAGCCAAGTGAGTGAAAAAAAATCCTAATGTATTGAACAAAAGGTGTTACCTGTACAAATGCCTTCATTTTAAGAGAAAGGAAGAGATAGTTATTTAAAATCCTGTAGTATAAAATGATCATAGTATGTATTCAATTGCAATGGGGCCACAGAGATAGCATAGCAGTAAGGCGTTTGCCTTACATGGAGGACAGTAGTTCGAATTCCGGCATCTGGTCCACAGAGTCTACTGGGGGTGATTTCTGAGCGTGGAGCCAGGAGCAACCCCTAAGTGCAGCCGGGTGTGACCCCCCAAAAAAAATGACCACAGTATGTATTCAATTGCAAATTAATGAATTCAGGCTTCTCTGAATTTCCATACCCACTGGCAAAGGTTACAACAGTCCAAGGATACTCTATACTAGCATTCTAGGGTATTCCAAGAAACACACAGGGGAAAGTTACGTGATCTGGGCCATGGCATGGGATCAGGGAGCCAACCAGTACGACAGGGTGTCAGAGAAAGGTAACAAGAAGGAAGGGAGGTGATGGTGGGAAAAAATAAGAAACACACTGCTCTTAAACCAATTGTAGAAAGCATGTTCTGTAATTTACCTTCCCTCCTAGTTAACAATTCAAACAGAGCTTCAGACCATTTTACCTGATATTTCTTTTCCAGACCACTTTACCTCTGCAAAATGCAGAAAAGTAGACCACTAAGACAAACTTAATTGTAATACCAAACTAGAAAACTAAACAAAACAAAAATCTGAAGTTTGGAAAAGCTACGGACAGAATTCAAAGAATAAATCATATTCAACCTAGTTGAGAGGACTTCTAGAAATGGATTCTCTTTCACAAAATAATCCCAGCAACATCTACTGTACAGAGTTGTAAAATCTAGATGATAAGTATGACAGGCATTTAATAAATGGTACCTTTGATTTCTGTCTAGGTAAGTGATTTAAGGACTCCAGAAGTCCCCTGTGATATAAGCTGAATCAATTAACACAATAAAAATCATTTAGTAAAGAGTAGGAGAACTATTGAGTCATACTGAATTAACAACAGGAACAGAGAGATAAAGACAAATAAGGAGAACAACAGTAGTAATAAGCTGAATACCTGAACACCTACTACAATCCAGGCACTAGGCCAAGACCTTCAAAGAAGCAATTCATCTAAGACTCACAATTATTCTGGGAAGTAATAATTATTTTCTGTGGACAGAGTAGCGCCTGAAGATTGGGGAAGTTAAGAAACAATCACAAAGTCACACAGATGAGATGTTCATTCTATATCAAGATATTGTCTGATTCTGAAACTAAGATTTGAATCACTAAAATAGTTTGTCTTGGATAAAATCATAATAAGATTATGAATAAATTTGGGCAAATTTTGAGAAAAGTAATTTAAAGAAAAATGTTGGTGGTTATATACAAATATAAAAAGGAGTGGATTACAGTTCAAGAAACACTCATTTTTGAATAAAATAAAAACACAGGAGAATCTGCCACAAAAGAAAACTCAAACAATACAAGAGGTGTCTGACTAAAAAAGGACACTTGAATGAGAGGAGTTTAAGTTAGAAACAAAAGCAAAACCAAAAATGAATCTGAAGTGCAGGTAAAATGTAAATGTAGGAAGTGAAAACAAGATTTCAAGTATTATCAAGTGCATGTTATGCTCCAGTGCTGATGAGTTTATAGGCTTCTCCTCTAAATTCTCCAAAAGCCTTATCAAGAAGTTGCCAATCATCACCTCAGTCTCCCAGAAAATAAGGTCAAGAGTAGCTAAGGGTCACAGGAAGGTTGTATAGATGAAAGCGGGCATGCACCCCAGTGGCCTGGCCTCACAACCACAATTTTCATGCCCACTGTACCTGTTTTATTTTCCCCAGAGTCAGGTCTACTAATACCCAGAAAAAGAGAAACAAAAACCATACCATAAAGAGATGAAATTAGCCTGTAGCATATAAGAAGAGAAGGCTGACAACAGAAATGGAACTGACACCTAAGTGAGGCTAGAAAATAAGATCAAGAGCCTGAGACCTTCCAGAATACTCAGAGAGCTGGGAAGATAGGCTTCTTCTGCAGAAAGAGCTTTTAACAGGCCTGGCACTCAAGTGTTTACTAAATGCTCCTGATGGAAACAGTATGGAAGTGAAAATGGCCCCTCCTTCTCCTGAGGCTAGAAGGTCCCAGAGCAAGGAGTGGCACAGCTATCTCTCAGGCAGTTCTGCTTCAGGACTTGAAAGGAGGTCCTATTTTTCGCCAGTGAACTGCTTTCTGTTCCCTATATTCTGGTGCATGATGATTAATGGAATAGGCTTTTATTGCAGCAGTTTCCAACTACTTCAACACACCCATTCAGCTGCTGTAGGGGGGAAAAATCAAACTCTTTAAAATTGCTAGTTGTACAGAAATAAACATATATAGGGGTTATACCACTTTAGGTCTAACATTCATGTTTCTAATAGTTCCAGGCCTGTCATTTTCTTAATAATCTTCAATTTTCAAGTGGGTATATTTTGAATGCAGAAATTCTCTCCACCTCTATTCAAACATGTAAGTTTAAGTTTGTGCTTCAGCTGAGAACAATTTATCAGTAACAAAAATAAATAAATATATAAATGAACCAGTAGACCCTCAAAGCAAGAAATAGATCCAGATGATGTATATTATATAAAGCTGAGAACACAAAACAAAGGACCATGGTTGGTAAGTAGTTTTATGTTTTGCAGTTAAATTTTTCTCTTTAATATCTGAAACTTGAAAAAAAAAACATAGAATCATTGATAAAAGAAGTGATTCAAAAGAATTCTTAGGTAGCCAGATGCATTGCAATGGGCTGAATGCATGCTTTGCATGCTGGAGGCCCTGTTTTGATTGGCAACACAATCAGGGGTGACTCCCAGGCACAAAGCCTTAAAAAGTAGCCCCTAAGCACTGTGGGGTGTGGCCCAAAACCCACAAGGAACATTTTTAAAAAGAATTCTTAGGGTCCATAGTAGAAGAATCTGAGAATAAGGCAATTAATTGTTTATGAAAAAAGGGAACAAACTACATAGACTTTGCTATCAAAATATAACATCAAGAATCCAAACCTGGAGCTGGAGTGATAGCACAGTGGTAGGGTATTCGCCTTGCATGCGGCTGACCCTAGACACATCCAGGTTCAATACTGGGGATCCTATATGTTTCCTTGAGCCCACCAGGAGCGATTTCTGAGCACAGAGCCTGGAGTAACCCATGAGAGCTGCAGGTATAGCCCAAAATCAAAAAAAAAAAAAAAAGGGGGTCTGGAGAGATAGCATGGAAGTAAAGCGTTTGCCTTTCATGCCGAAGGTCAGAGGTTCAAATCCTGGCACCCCATATGGTCCCCTGAGCCTGCCAGGAGTGACTTCTGAGCATAGAGCCAGGAGTAACCCCTGAGTGCTGCCAGGTGTGACCCAAAAATCAAAAACCAAAAAAAAAAAAAAAAAAAAAGAAAAAAAAGAAGAGTCCAAATCTGTCTACTTTTTAATGTGTCCACATCATATTCTTTCATAATCTTACATTAATTTGAATTATTTGTGGCACTGCAAATAATAATCTAGAGCACTGCTCTAGCTCTAGATCTTTTTTTTTTTTTAATTTTTTTTTTTTATTTTTGGGTCACACCCGGCAGCACTCAGGGGTTACTCCTGGCTTTACATTCAGAAATCGCTCCTGGCAGGCTCGGTGGACCATATGGAATGCCAGGATTCGAACCACCATCCTTCTGCATGCAAGCCAAATGCCTTACCTCCATGCTATCTTTTCAGCCCCTAGATTAGATATTTTTAATTAAACCTCAGTTCTAATTTAGCAAGGAATGGAATTGCAATGAAATTATTGGGAGAGGGAGAATCATTTCCATTCTTCAACTTGTTTCCTGTGCTCTCCACACTCAGTAAAACTTTCAGAAGTTGGGTGAAATTATATTCCCTATTGACTGGGCTGAATTTTAGATTAAAAGGATTGTTAGAAGCAGCACTGCATGTAGCAAGACATGCATAGTAACCCCTTGGCAGAAACCAAGAACAGAGTTTTCTCATTTAAATTTCACTGTTCTTCTGATTTAACGTTAAACTTCACAGTGTTTAGCTAGAGAGATGCCTTATGGAGTGCTCATTTTTACCAGGATGTTCTGTAAAAAGCCTGCATAACAGGCTGCTCAACAAAACAGCAATTTGACTTATAACATGGACACAATGGTAACAATTAACTGAGATTTCCTTTATCTAGAGCAGGGGTCTCAAACTCGTGGCCCGCGGGCCGTTTGCGGCCCTCCCTACAACATTTTGTGGCCCGCGGCCGGCCTTCAAATAGCGCAGTATTCGCGATTATTCGCTTACCGAATAAATAATAATAATAATAAAAATAATAACAATAATAAAAATCGCATTAGTAAGAAAAAAATCGCATTAAACATTCGCATACCCCGAGCAGTTCCGTTTGGGGTATGCAAATGTTTAATGCAATTTTTTGCGATTTTTTTCTTACTAATGCGATTTTTTATTGCGAATATTTGGTAAGCGAAATCCTTTATGCGGCCCTGCCTCACCCCGACTTTGCCTCCTGTGGCCCCTAGGTAAATTGAGTTTGAGACCCCTGATCTAGAGAGTAGAGAGAGCAATGTAAGTAAAGGTCTTTTATTTTAAACTACCTTTTTTTAAAATTATCTTTTTTTTATGGGGAGGGGGTCACATCCAGTGGTGCTCAGGGGTTACTCTTGGCTGTGTGCTCAGAAATTGCCACTGGCAGGTTCGGAGGATCATACAGAATGCCAGGATTCGAACAGCCGACGTCCTGTGTTGGTCGCTTGCAATGCAAACATCATACCACTGTGCTATCGCTCTGGCTCTAAAGGTCTCCTTATATCCAATTCTTCGAGTAATAGGATATCACCACATCTCACACACCTATTGCCAAAATAGCAATGTTTTTTTCTTTGGGACAAAACATAGTTAATCTATGGGAAGAGCTGAGGGCAAGCATGTGGTAGCTTTCAGTAAATTTCATTCTGGAACATCAAATGATATTGTATTAATGAGAAATGAGATAGTACCAAAGCTGTACTACAGATCCCCATCTGGTCCAACTTAAAAATCAACATAAAAAGCATTCACATGTTAAAAATGCAAATATAATCGTGGTCTTTGGCTAATAAAGATCCATGGTCCTGATATTTTACCTAATACAGATGGCAAGTTGTGCGTAAAAGGGAGGCACAAATGGCTTAGGTTATTCAATTCTAAATAGGGACCTTCTTAGCTGTCTACTAATCAGTTTAAACAATTATGGTTTCAGCAATTTCTACTGTAAGTGACTTTTTAATATTGATATCTGAAATGTTCTCAATTGTTATGAACTTGAAATTTCCCTGGCTGCAAGGTATATTTTGTTGGTTTTTTTGTTTGGTGCTGGTGCTGAGCACAGAGACTTTTGTGTTGAAATTTTTGCCTTCAACCAAGAAGCCATGGCAAAAATAGCAGCAAAACATAATGCTGATGACTATAAAGCTCAGATCACAACTGGCTAGCAGAGTGAACCTATAGGCCTCTATAGGGATATTTAACAATCACAAGACAGCAGACTTCCAGAATCTGAATAAATTAAATGTCCATTTATACAGAAAATACTTGCTCTGATATGCATGTCATGCTGATATATAAGCAATACTCGGCTTCAAAAGGTAAAATTTTATTTGACAAAAAGAATAAAATTATTTGTTCAGTCACACAAGGAATATAGAATGTTCTGGCATTCAACACGTGACAAGAATCTTGACTAACATGAAGATTTTGGTCTAGGCTGGTCCCAGCAGTATCAATTTTGATGTCTTTCTTGGGTTTCATTACTATCTTTGGACAAAAGGAAGATTTTACTAAAGGATGTCATACTTTGTGATAAACATCTGGTCTCATGGTTCTTAGACTATCCTCAGAAAGCATGGGTTAGTGATTTTCTTCCGAGTTAGCTATCCTGCCTCTTCACTAATCCTTGCTACCTCAGTTTTAAACCTGATACCTCCAATGTTCCCAGCATCACTGATTTCTTAATGACTCTTCTTTCCAGAGTAATAGGAGAATAACCTCCCAAAACAAAACTGTGGCCCCATACAACGGGAACACAACTCTTTCACAGCTGAACACTACGATTTCACTTCAAAAAATTGAGGAAAAGCCCAGCAAAATATACATGAATTGTAATAAAATGTCAAGCATTGCTCTGTAGCCACCTGCTCCCCCCCTGGTACTCCTCACCTTCCAGCTCACACAGGTCTAAAACCTGGTTAGATATGAAGAATAGTCCTAGATTATCCTCATCTTATATCTCCAGGCATTCTAAGGACACTTCTTAGGGACTGACCATTTCAAGGTCCTTTCTACCTCTAAGTTTCTTGTACTTCTGATGAAACAGGCCCAACAAAATCTTCAACTTATTAGGCCAAAGCTTCTTCAACTTTTTCTTCTCATGACCAATTTTTGTCCAAAATTGCTGTCATTATATATTCATAAACCGTTTATAGCTTGCAAATTTTACAACCCCCCACATTTAGTTATGAGATCCTATATCTGGTTGTGACCCATTTAAGAAGTAAGAGTCTATCAGGGGATTTCCATACATATTTAACCTATTTGAAAAACAAATAATTCAGCACATCCCTGAAGAAATCATCAGAAAGGGGACAAAGCTGCCAGAAACACCTAGGATTTCTCTTTTTGGGGGGCAGTGTGTGGGGAAGTAGGAGTGTTTGGGCTATACCCAATTGTATTGAAGCATTAGTCCTAGTGGGACATGAGATAATATGGCATAATGCAATAGGTAGAGAGCATACCTCTCATTGCTAGAGCAATTTCTGAGTGCAGATCCAGGATTAATTCCTGAACATCATTGGGTCTAACCCCAAAACAAAACAAAACAAAACAAATCAAATCAAATCAAATCAAATCAAATCAAGACTTACTCTTAGCTCTGCACACAAATATTATTTCTAGTAGTGCTCAGGGGACCATATGTGGAATCAGAGATTGAATCTGTGTGGGTCACATGTAAGGCATGCTTCTTACCTAAAAGTACTCTCTCCAGCTGCACATCTTGAATTTATTATATATTTGATTTAGAATTAATTGCTGTCATTATATGTTCATAAACCATTTACAGCTTGCAAATTTTACAACCCCCACTTTTAGTTATGAGATCCTATATGTGGTTGTGACCCACCATTTAATAAGCAAGAGTCTATTAGGGGTTTTCATACTTATTTAACCTATTTGAAAAACAAATAATTCAGCACACCCCTGAAGAAACCATCAAAAAGTGGACACAATTGTACCCAATTCTACTACTGGCCTCCTGAATCATTCCAATAATGCTCATTTTGGGCAACAATGAACTAGGTTGTTTCTTGGTTTGTGGCTCCCAGGTTATCGGGAATGGAATGCTAGTTGAAATTGGTGTTTTTAGGCCTACGTAGACCTAGCAAATCTGATTCATGGAGGAGAAGGAGAAAGGACTATACATTTTTGAATAATCATCTTTTGAAAATTTTATACACAAATCCAAAAACACTAGAGATTATGGAAAATTAAAATCAACTTTAGTCCTGTCAGATTTTAGACAAACTCAGAAATTTCTCCAAACTTCTGCCATACTTCTGTTTCAGGTACAACAGCAATTACTTAACTAGACTGATCATAAAGACAAATACACATAAAAATACTTTGTGTTGGAAAACACTTTATGAGAGGTAGTTAACAGTAGCAGTTATCTACTTAACAGGTATATTGTTTTTGACAACAACCAGACCTTTCTCTCATAAAAATTGGAGCCACTGTCACTCCTATGTATAAATTATTTAAAATCATGTATGAAATATTACCTATAATTATAAAACATTAACAGAATGTAACTGAAACATAATCCCCTACTAAGAGCAAATGTGATAATGAACAGGAATGAATCAGGAGTGCTAACTGTCCACCAAAGCCTAATTGCAAACCTTCATTCAGAAGCAACCCTCCCACCAATCAGGCAAACAAATCAAACAAACCAAAAAACTCTATAGCATTTGCCCCAGAAAGAGTGCAACAAACAGCACGAGCTTCATATCTATGAATCCCTCACATGGCTCTGATCCTCTGAACAGGCGATTTGAGAAAAGTTGTTCTGTATTCTTTTGGGGTGCTCCTTTGGGACCTTAATAAAATCCATTGGCTTTCTCCCAGAAAATGACTTGCAAATGGAAAATATTACCCTGGGGTCTGTTTATTCTTTTGCATACAAAATGGGAATAATGATAATTACTTATCCTGATAGGTTGGGGGATGCCATTACTGAAAAAGAATAGTTAAAAGCACTTTGTAAATTATAAAGATTGTTACCATCATTACTTCTTTTTCTATAAGTGACTTACTACTAACTCTACAAAATAATTTGATAGAAAAGTTGAAGAAAAGTTGAAATACTTTCATCCTGTACTCACAATTGCCTACAATGGTATCTCATAAGGAATGATTAATGGGTCCCCAGAGAGCCAAGGAAGGAGGCTTTGGTTCCAATTGACTTGCTTCAACACTATTAAGTGCATACAAAGCATATAAAAGGCAAGTCAGCCCAAAGAATGTCCGATTGATTTACTCTCTTATCAATTTTATATCTACAGGAAATAGTGAGCTGGCACCTAAGTATTCCTATAATTAGCATTAACTATCATCAGTGGCCAGGCCGCTGTCTAGACCATGTTCCGAACACACAGACACCTAAAGTCCAACAGCTACATGGTAGTTTGTACAGCTTGTAACAAAGTCATGCTAAGTTAGATATAATGAAACAGCATTAAATGATGAAAAAAATAATCCAACTTTGCATCTTCAATGAATGAGATATATAGCAGAGTTGCCATTACACTGTTGAACCACTGTCCCAGGCTGTCCTAGGCTGCTCCTCTCTCTTACTAGGTGACAGATAAGCGCCATGCATAGTGGCAGTTCTTTCCTACCCTCAGGAGCCATGCATCTGCTTTTTACAACTAAGGAGCCTACCAAGGAGCTAGTGTCTGTGCTCTTGATTTCTTCCCTAGAGCAGAAAGACAGGTACCTGCTTGACAAAGCAAAAGTCCCAAACAAGGTGATAAAATTCTCTTGTATCAGTAAGATGTTTCCCTACATCCAGAACAAAAGAGTCCAAATGAAAACACAACATTTGAAGCAGAAGTCTGACATTCTACCTGCATCTTAAAAAGAGTTGAAGAGAAACAAACTACATTTGCACTGCAGGAGGGGAGTCCTATCACTGCTGGCATTTCAGCAACACAGAGACAGTGCAGAGGCTAAGGCACTCGCCTTGCTGGTAACTGACCCCAATTTGATATCTAGTACTGATATGGTACCCTGGGCACTGCCAGGTCTTCTTGTTCCTAAGAATCATTACGTATGGTCAACCCCTACCCCAACAAACCTGACATTTTGCTGGCATTATACAAAATCCTTGTGATACATCCTTTGACTTCTTTCAATTCTGTGTCTGGTGTGGGACACAAAAAGCAAGGCTCAAACCACAAACTTTCACCCTTTTAATCTAGTAAAAGTTTAGCACCTGCATTCTGGCTACAAAATCAAGATTATCCCCCTCCCACCCCCTGACAGGATACTGTGAGAGGATGCTATTTAACATTTAAGAATGGAGTCCAATTCAAGGAGTCCAACAAGTTACTGCTGGAAACAAACAGAAATCCTTGAGTCATCTAATCTTTTACTCCATACCTCAAGGAAGGCCTAGAAGCTGCTGAGTGGTTTACAGACAACTCAATTCAGCATAATTGATACTTGCTTAAAGGAAAACACGTTCATCCTTACTATTGCTAACATCCCATTAAGACTAAAAGTTAATTAGGCTGTGTTCCATAAAGTCAATTTGAGGCATTTGTCTCAATAGCATTATTGTAATTATTCCTCATCAGAAATACTATCACCTCCTACTGCGTGCCAATGTCTTATGTAAACAACAGCAAAAATCCAACAACTCACATTCCATTCTCCACCAGAGTTATTCAAGAAAGGTTATATTTATACAGACTTGAAAAGAAGGATTCACAGACATTAAAAGGCAGGATTAAGGTAACTTGTTTCAAGTTCCCAAAGGTCAGGAAAGTATATCAGAGCAATACAAATGAAAGTGAAAAAGACAAGTGCATATTAGTATATATACTTGTGCCTGCATGCTGTTCTCAAACGAACACCACACTGGGTACAGTGTGCCCACTTGTTCCTTCCACCTTCACCTCACAACTGTGCTTCTAGCTACTCCCATAGGTGCTAGAAAGGGTTTCCACACAAAAAACAGCAGGATCCCAGTATTTTCTGGTAACAAACACAGAAAGGAGGTTTTCCAGTATGTTTTTTCCCAAACCCTGAATTCAAGCATAGCTAATGAATTATATGAAATGAGTTCTTTAAAAATATTTACTAAAATATAAAATTTTGTTAGTGAAATAAAACACAAAATTTCAAGAATATATCACATATAGAGAACTACATATCATATCTATTAATTGTTAATGTCTAACTTTTATGCATCACAGCCAGAGAAATAGTTGAAACAGCTGGAGCACATGCTTCACATGTGGGAGCCCCAGGTTTGATTCCTGTTACAGCATGGTTCCCTGTGCCCCTTAGATGTAGCCTCCAAGCGCCAAGCCAGGAGCAGCCACTGAGCAACACTGGTTTGGTTTGTAAAACAAACAAAATTTAAAAAAAATATGCTTCAGAAGCAAAATTAAACTTTGAACATATTTTGTTAGTACTCTTCCATAGAAGGGTGACACAATATTATCATAATATGGCCTAAGAACAATGGCTCTTATACTTGACAACACATTACACGCCTCTCAGAAGCTTACTACCTCAATTCCTAGACTGCCAGCCACATTACCTCAAAGAATCAAGTAATAGTCAAGTATCAGATGTAGTGTGTTGTGTAAGGAAGAACTTAGGTGAAATGGTTCAATAGCTAAACACTAATGATGGCATCTGTCCACTTCTAAGAGGTCAATAATAGTGGAATCTGTGGCCAGAAACAGAACAGGGGTTTTGGTACATGCCTTTACTAACCCCAGTTGGATTCCCATTACCATATACCCAGCACTGCATGATCCACTGAGGCTCCTGAGCACTGTCTATAATCCCTAGCACCCAGGAACCAAGCAGCACCTCATCCTAGGATCTTGCACCAAACCACCAGCCCAGTGAACTGACAATTGGGACATGGCAAAAATAAAAAGTCATGGACATAAAAATAAGACAAATTTTAATTCCTAATTTTGCCCTTTCTCACTCAAGTGACATTTGAGTAAATAATTCAAATTCTGGGACCTCTATTAAATATCAATTTCTACTGAGAGTTCATTTAATCCTATGGAGACTACATAAAAGAAAAAAGTATTTTTACAAATGAGATAATTTGGCCAGTTACAAGTCTGAGAGAGAGGGAAAAAAAAAACAAAACCAAAAATAGGATTTGTGTTTACTTTATGGAGGAAGAAAGAGATCTTCCAAGCAGTGTTCACAAAGCAAATCTCACTTCTGATGAAATTCAGTCAATAAGATATAGGAATTGAGGGTCAGCTTAGATCCGACAGGCTTCCAGAACTACTGGGTCATGCAGGGCTGGGGTTCAACTCAAGTGAATATCATGCAGGAGATACCTGATTACCAAACTCTTTCCCCATCCTTTATGCATTTTAAATCCTCAGAGACAGACGCACCAGTAAGAATTGAGTAAATTCCGCATATGTCAGGTGTCTTTTTCTTTCTTTTCCAAAGTGGAGTTGCACAAATTCTGAATCCCAGTTAAATGGAATACGTTGATGAATTGTGGTTTGTCCAAACACCTGCTTAACATCCTCTGAAAAAAGAAAAAATATATATTGATTAGAACAAAGTACGTCATGCTCTTCCTTATTAAAATCTGATATAGTTCAAAGAATTGAAATGCATGCAGGAGGGTCTGTCCCTAGCTACATATGGTTCTCTGAACACTCCCAGGAGCAGGTCCTAAATTCAATTCGGAGTGGCCCAAATAACTAAAATATTTTAACATATCCATTTTAAAATAAATCTCCCTATTTACTTCACTTTTAAAATTAAATATACTTTTATATAGTAAATCTATGAAGAATTATGAACTGGTAAATTCTAAGGACCTTTCAAAAGGCTCTAATAAAAAACTGAACCTAGGGGGCCGGCAAGGTGGCGCTAGAGGTAAGGTGTCTGCCTTGCAAGCTCTAGCCAAGGAAGGACCGCGGTTTGATCCCCCTGCATCCCATATGGTTCCCCCCAAGCCAGAGGTGATTTCTGAGCACTTAGCCAGGAGTAATCAAATGGGTGTGGCCCAAACAAAAAACAAACAAAAAAACTGAACCTAGGGCATCATGAGGACAATATAGATTTAAGAAAGAAGGAAAATAAAAGTAAGCTTTTCCAGATGTCTTTCTAAGTTATGAGTCAACTACTTTGTTATCAGCTTCATAACAGGATCAGTCTCTATCTACTTCCTTCTTATCTAAAATAAAATTCTGTTTAAAAAATTCACAAAGTAGGTGACCAGAGAGACAGTACAGTGGGTAGGGTGCTTGCCTTATATGCAGTAGATGCAGGTTCAATCCCTGGTTTTCATATGTTCCCCCAAGCCCCGCCAATAAATAATCCTGTACAGAACAAGGAGTAAGCCCTGAGTACCACTAGGTGTGGCTTGAACCCCAATAAATAAATAAATAAACAAAATAACAAAAATCCACAAGTTATTAAACTATAGCAGAAGTACTGGTAAGTCTGCATTCTCAAGGAGCAGTAAAAAAAAAAATCTAGTTTAATGATGGGGTCAGAGGAATATTACAGCATTTAAGGTGCTTGATTTGAAAGTATCTGACAAAGGTTTAATCCAGTACCCTAAAGCCCTGCCAGAAGTGACCCCAGCCAGAACCAAGAGTAAGCCCTGAGCACTGCTGAGTGTGGCCCAAAAACAAACCAAAATATTAAATAACCCCACTAGATAAAGGGGGTGTGTAAAAAATTACCAAATAAAAAGTCATCTAAAATCTAAAATCCAACCCAAAGCAGAAAGCTAAATCTCATTTGTTTTGTCAAACAGTACCAGGAAATATTACCATATTTAGTGCCAAAAATATGCAGAGAACATATTTACACAACTCTTAAATAAATCTGTTTATAAAAATATTAGAAAGCCTTTGAAGATTTTCAATGAGATGAATATTTTATGGAGGACATATTCAAGAAAAGCACACTATATGCACTTTAAAAAGTTCCACTTATGGGTGCCAGAGTGGTGGTGCAGCTGTAGGGCCTTTTTTTTTTTTTTTTTTTTTGGTTTATGGGTCACAACCAGCAGCACTCAGGGACTTCTGGCTCTATGCTCAGAAATCTTTCCTGGCAGGCTCGGGGAACTATATGGGATGCCGGGATTCAAACCACCGTCCTTCTGCATGCAAGGCAAATGCCTTGCCTCCATGCTATCTCTTCGGCCCAGCCGTAGGAATTTTGCCTTGCACACTAACCTAGGACGGACCACCATTTGATCCAGTGTCCCATATGGTCCCCCAAGCCAGGTGCGATTTCTGAGCGCATAGCCAGGAGAAACCCCTAAGGTCACTGGATGTGGCCAAAAAAAAAAAAAAAAAAAAAAAAAGAAAAGTTCCACTGTTTATCAAACTACACTTGCAGACAAAGGTGATGGGGGAAATAAGATTTATAATTTAAACTGTATACCTTTCTCTTAACAGGTAGTCTCAAATAGGCCAAGCAAAGCCATTTTATGACTGAATATATTATAGTTTCTGTTATCACTTGTTTTATTGTCAAAACTGTTGACATAACCATAATGCTGATCATTTATTGTGGCAGTCAAGAACCCTTTTCCAGTATGGAAACCAGCTCCAACTATGCCTGCTTCTGGGATGCTGGTCATAAGATGGGTGTGGAACAAGAAGCCTTTTTCACCCCTACTCTATTCATTAACTCCCTATGAGGGTGGGAGGCTGTGTTTGAGGCTCTCCAAATTTTAAAGCTCTTTGGTCCCCATCTTTCTCCTGTAATCAAGGTACAAAAAGAGTTCTATATCACAACTTGTCCCAAAATGGAAGACTGAAAAAGGCTGTTAGTTACTGTCCTGTCATCAGAAGTCTACCTCCCTGTCTCAGAGAATGAGCATGAACCTCTTCCAAATACTAGAATTTCCCTGGGCTTGAAGAAATAAACCTGCTTTGAGAAGCAAAGTTTGGGTACCTTAACTCTTTCCCTGCTGATACTACTATTGATTTACATTGATTTACTATTGATTCACATTGCTTTAGTCTCAACTGCAGAAACAAAGCCTTACTGAGAAAATAATAATATGAAAAATCTTACTTGTCTCAAGCTTCAGGCTTTCACTTACTGGTCTTCTCCTCCCAAAAAAAGCTGTGGTACTTTTTTTTTTATGAAGAGTTGCAGTGTTTTGAAAAGTAGGATATATAACCCACTGAGAAAGACTAAAACTGGGATAAGGGGGGAAAGGAGAAATCTAAGTGGGGATGTAGCTTCCGATGCAATTGTAGATGCTTTCTGTTCATTCACTTAAAAAAGGTAGATGAGGGGTGTGAGCAGATGACACTGTAAAGGCACTTGATTTTCATTTGGGCAGATCTGGCTCAAATTCCTAGCATCACACTGGTCCACCCAGTAGGACCAGGAATAGGTCCTGAGCACTTTTAGATATACCACCTCCCCCGCAAAATAAAGTACATTTGGAGGGTGATACAAGTGATATTCCTCTAAAAAGGAGATGAAAGGCCAAGTAAGATGAGGAGCCTCTGATTTAAAGGGCAGAAAAAACATTAATTAGAAAATTAATGAATTCTGACCTAGTCAAAATTATCCTTAAATATATTTATCAAGTCTGCTCATACTTGTAAGCAAACAGTACCTGAGACACTAGATTCCCCTGACCCAGATCTATTTAAGGAAAGAAAAATGTGATCTATTTATACCAATTAAATATTTAATAAAAAGTAATGTTCAGGTAACAAAAAAATGTTTTTACACAATAAGTAAACTTTTACAATATAGTAGCATTCTAGAGAGGTAATAGAAAAACAAAACTTTTGGGTTATTTTCCTGCCAAGCATTCTGGTAAAATAACTGCCAAGCACTTTGGTGAAATAAAGTTTTAATGTATAATCAAATAATCAATGTCAAAAAAAGAGGCCCTTTTCTTAACCTCTCCTTCAATGTCCCAGATAAAGTAAGAAACAGCAAATGTTGTTTGGCATATAAAGCTAAAGAATGCAATCATTTTAATATTGTCTAGTTTATATAAGTTTAGTTATTTGAAACTCAATGAATAAATTTATCATGTGCTTGCTTCACTCAACTGACATTCTAATGTTTCCTATAATTAGACTAACATTTTATTTCTTTTCAGAGCTCTACATTAAGTTTAAAGCCATGAACTTCGAACCCTTAATCTAGAGCATTTTTCACTTCTCCACAGAACTTGTCTCCTGTATTCAAATACCTGTCTGAAGCCTTGAAATCTAGACATTCTTAATATAGAGCTATATATGATACCTAAGACATAAAATATTGTCTTAAAACATAAAAACTGCCAACCTTATTGACCTGAGATATTTAAATTAATCTAGTTTTATTTTATTTATTTAATATCTTTATTTAAACACCTTGATTACAAATATGATTGTAGTTGGATTTCAGTCACGTAAAGAACACCTCCCTTCACCGGTTCAACATTCCCACCACCAATGTCCCAATTCCACCCTAAAATAAAATAAACTTGAATCCCCATGAAATATATTACAAAATTGTTCCTGATTGAGTTTCCATCATACAGTGTCTGACAACCTTCACCAGTGCACATTTTCTACCACCAGTCCCCAGTTTCTTTCCTACACTCACCACTGCTTACTGCTAGGGAAAAAATGTTCTTTTCTCTCTTTTTCCCTTTTTTATCTTTAGATACCATGCTTTGAAATATTGTTACTGGAGCAGTATCATGCATATCACATGATCACATACAGCATCCAATTCTTGTCCAGAGTGATCATTTCCAACTATCATTGTCATAGTGGTTCCTATCTGCCTTAATTGCACTCCCCAGCTCTTTTTTTTTTTTTTTTTTTTTGTGGTTTTTGGGTCACACCCGGCAGTGCTCAGGGGTTATTTCTGGCTCCACGCTCAGAAATTGCTCCTGGCAGGCACAGAGGACCATATGGGGCACCGGGATTCGAACTGATGACCTCCTGCATGAAAGGCAAACGCCTTACCTCCATGCTATCTCTCCGGCCCCACTCCCCAGCTCTTTGTGAAAGTTTTCTACTATGGACTCATCCTCATGGTCCTTGTCTCTATAGTCTTTGGATATTAACAGACTATCTTATTTTTTAATATTCCACAAATGAATGCAATCATTGTCTCTCCTTCTCCCTCAGACTCATTTTGCTCAGCATAATACTCTCCATATTCATCCATGTGTAAGCAAATTTTATGACTATTGTTTTTTTTGGTTTTTTTTGGTTTTTGGGTCACACTCGGCAGTGCTCAGGGGTTATTCCTGGCTCCAGGCTCAGAAATTGCTCCTGGCAGGCACGGGGGACCATATGGGACGCAGGGATTCGAACCGATGACCTCCTGCATGAAAGGCAAATGCCTTACCTCCATGCTATCTCTCCGGCCCCTATGACTATTGTTAATAGCTGTTTAGTATTCTATTGTGTAGATGTACCATGGTTTCTTTATCTGCTTATCTGTACTTTGGTTCTTAATTAGTTGCCAGATTTTGGCTATTGTGAATAGTGCTGCAATGAATACAGGACTGCAAAAGGCTTTTCTGTATAGTGTTTTAGGACCCCCTCAGTCATATTCTTAAGAGTGGTATTGGGGGGTCATTTGGAAGCTCAATTTTATAGTTTCTTGAGGACTGTCCATACTTAAAGGGAGCAAATACTATTCCTTTTAGACTATAAGGAGTTGATACTACATTTATAGTTCAGAAAAGTTTGCAAGAATGGTTGGTTTGACAACCAATTAAAAACATTCAAAGTCAAAAAATTCAAGTTTTCCCCCTTTCATTTAGTACAATTTCAACAGATTATTTTCCATTCTACTTCCTGAGTGACAAACAGAAGTATATGCACTAAAGTAATCTGGAACTACCAAGATATTCTTTATATATATATATATATATATATATATATATATATATATATATATATATATATATATATATATAATATTTAAGCACTATGAGTATAAGCATGGTTGTAGTTGGGTTTCAGTCATAAACAGAACACCTCCCTTCACCAGTGCAACATTCTCACCACCAATGACCCCCACCCACTCCTGCTTATATTTGAGACAGGTATTCTACTTCTCTTACTCATTAACATTGCCATGTTAGTTGATAGAATAGCTATTTTCTTAACTGCACTCACCACTCTTTATGGTGAGCTTCATATCTTGAACCAGTCCTTCCGGCCCTCACC